>NC_134358.1:7419198-7719198 GCF_048569485.1 Anomaloglossus baeobatrachus | reverse complement strand
TCCGGCAGCGATCGTATAGGATCAGACTCCTGTCCAATCGATCGCTCTGGGAGCTGCCGGTAATCACCACAGCACATAAGTGAGTATTATTATTTTTTTTTTTTCTACTGATGCATCAGCTGATTGTATAATCGGCTTTTATGCAATCAGCTGATGTGTGATGTGATTCAGCCCCTAGAACCTGACACATCATCTGATCGCTTTGCCTTCCAGCAAACCGATCAGATGATATTGGATCCTGATTGGACGGCGCGGGACCCTGACCCAGGATTACTGCGGAGGGGGGTTTATTTCAATAAAGATGGAGTCACTAATTGTGTTGTGTTTTATTTCTAATAAAAATATTTTTCTGTGTGTTGTGTTTTTTTTTTTTTCATTACTAGAAATTCATGGTGGCCATGCCTAATATTGGCGTGACACCATGAATTTCGGGCTTAGGGCTAGCTGATAATATACAGCTAGCCCTAACTCCATTATTACCTAGCTAGCCACCCGGCATCAGGGCAGCTAGAAGAGTTGGATACAGCGCCAGAAGATGGCGCTTCTATGAAAGCGCCATTTTCTGGGGTGGCTGCGGACTGCAATTCGCAGTGGGGGTGCCCAGAAAGCATGGGCACCCTGCACTGTGGATTCCAATCCCCAGCTGCCTAGTTGTTCCCGGCTGGACTCAAAAATTAGGCGAAGCCCACGTCATTTTTTTTTTTTAATTATTTCATGAAATAATTAAAAAAAAAGGGCTTCTCTATATTTTTGGTTCCCAGCCGGGTACAAATAGGCAGCTGGGGGTTGGGGGCAGCCCGTATCTGCCTGCTGTACCCGGCTAGCATACAAAAATATGGCGAAGCCCATGTCATTTTTTTTTCTTTTTGGGCAAAAAACTGCATACAGTCCTGGATGGAGGCTGCTGAGCCTTGTAGTTCTGCAGCTGCTGCCTGCTCTCCTGCATACACTAGTGAATGGAGGATGCTGAGACTTGTAGTTCTGCAGCTGCTGCCTGCTCTCCTGCATACACTAGTGAATGGAGGATACTGAGACTTGTAGTTCTGCAGCTGCTGTCTGCTCTCCTGCATACACTAGTGAATGGAGGATGCTGAGACTTGTAGTTCTGCAGCTGCTGCCTGCTCTCCTGCATACACTAGTGAATGGAGGATGCTGAGACTTGTAGTTCTGCAGCTGCTGCCTGCTCTCCTGCATACACTAGTGAATGGAGGATGCTGAGACTTGTAGTTCTGCAGCTGCTGCCTGCTCTCCTGCATACACTAGTGAATGGAGGATGCTGAGACTTGTAGTTCTGCAGCTGCTGTCTGCTCTCCTGCATACACTAGTGAATGGAGGATGCTGAGACTTGTAGTTCTGCAGCTGCTGCCTGCTCTCCTGCATACACTAGTGAATGGAGGATGCTGAGACTTGTAGTTCTGCAGCTGCTGTCTGCTCTCCTGCATACACTAGTGAATGGAGGATGCTGAGCCTTGTAGTTCTGCAGCTGCTGTCTGCTCTCCTGCATACACTAGTGAATGGAGGATGCTGAGACTTGTAGTTCTGCAGCTGCTGCCTGCTCTCCTGCATACACTAGTGAATGGAGGATGCTGAGACTTGTAGTTCTGCAGCTGCTGTCTGCTCTCCTGCATACACTAGTGAATGGAGGATGCTGAGACTTGTAGTTCTGCAGCTGCTGTCTGCTCTCCTGCATACACTAGTGAATGGAGGATGCTGAGACTTGTAGTTCTGCAGCTGCTGTCTGCTCTCCTGCATACACTAGTGAATGGAGGATGCTGAGCCTTGTAGTTCTGCAGCTGCTGTCTGCTCTCCTGCATACACTAGTGAATGGAGGATGCTGAGACTTGTAGTTCTGCAGCTGCTGCCTGCTCTCCTGCATACACTAGTGAATGGAGGATGCTGAGACTTGTAGTTCTGCAGCTGCTGTCTGCTCTCCTGCATACACTAGTGAATGGAGGATGCTGAGACTTGTAGTTCTGCAGCTGCTGCCTGCTCTCCTGCATACACTAGTGAATGGAGGATGCTGAGACTTGTAGTTCTGCAGCTGCTGTCTGCTCTCCTGCATACACTAGTGAATGGAGGATGCTGAGACTTGTAGTTCTGCAGCTGCTGTCTGCTCTCCTGCATACACTAGTGAATGGAGGATGCTGAGACTTGTAGTTCTGCAGCTGCTGCCTGCTCTCCTGCATACACTAGTGAATGGAGGATGCTGAGACTTGTAGTTCTGCAGCTGCTGTCTGCTCTCCTGCATACACTAGTGAATGGAGGATGCTGAGACTTGTAGTTCTGCAGCTGCTGTCTGCTCTCCTGCATACACTAGTGAATGGAGGATGCTGAGACTTGTAGTTCTGCAGCTGCTGTCTGCTCTCCTGCATACAATGAACATTTTGAAGAAGGAAATGACATCAGACCTTTTTTTTTTTTCTTTTCATCAACAATCTTTAATGGCATTGTGCACTGATTAAAAACGCAGTGAGCAAAAACGCAGCAAAAAACGCACCAAATCGCGGCAAAAACGCATGCGTTTTTACCGCGTTTTTTTAGCCGCGGGTGCGTTTTTTAGACAAAAACGCACATAAAAACGCAGCGTGAAAAAAACGCCTAGTGCGCACATAGCCTTACCCTTGCCTGTAGAGGAGGAGCTTCACTGGTGCTCAAGTGCAGCACAGACTTATCTCAGCTAAGAAAGCCTAGATCCTCAGGCTACATACAGTCACACACAGTGACCTGCAGCGACTCCGGCATCCAGCAAAGGCAATGGGTTTCAAGATGTGACATTCAGGCACCGCGTGTTGTGAGGATCCTTGCACAGAATGAGCCGTCAGTTTGTGGTGTTTTTCTAATCTGCTTTTGCTATAGAAAACATTATCTATGAGTTCAGAAACCTTGCAGGTGATGCGGTTTTATAAAAAGCTGATCTGCTTTTCCAGCTGAAAAATGTATCCTCAAACAACGCAGCAAAACAGCTGTGTGTGAATGCAGCCTTAGATCAGGAATAGAACAGCCATTTATAGGACATTTCAGAACTTTCCCAAATTTCTATGAAAAAATATTGAGCACATTCTGCATTGCACGCCGGACCCAATTTATTAGAGATTTTAGGAGTCGGAGTCGCTCCATTTTATACCGATTCCACCAAAATGAACACGACTCTACAACTCCACAGCCCTGCGGGTCCAGCACAGTAGTCTGCCACCAGTTGCTCGTTAGATATATACCTGGTCCATTAGAGGACTATATCGGGCCAGAAACCAGCCCAGGAGGCGTGTAATGTTAAACCGAGCACACAGACATGAGGTTCGGGGATTGAGATAAAAGAAACAGCCCAAGATTAAATTATATATTTAAATCGCCTTAAGGGCACAAGAGAAAATACACTATATACAAGATGAATTTACAGATATTATGCCAGAACCACAGTTACAGATAAGTTATGGTTGCAAACAGATACAGGGATGGATCAGTTACCTTGTTCCTCTGTGACTAGGCCTGGTGTTGGCTTGAACAGAAGAGACGCTGTGGAGCCACAAATTCTCCTGGGACTCATCACACGTATCCTGCACGTGACTTCTCAGAGAACAACACTCACAAAATGTCAGCTCCGATTTTTATGAACCTACGTACCTCCCATGTCCCATCCCACCTTGTGACCTCATAGTGGGCTGGATATGGGTTGTGCCTTTAGTTTCCAGAAAGTTATGAATTGGCAGTTTTTCCCCATATCTCCGCCCCTGAGTGTCCCATGAGTAAGATATGACCATCATATTTCTAGTTCTGATTTGATCTATCCATAGTTATGAAACATGATAGGTTTATGGCCTTCCCTAGGAGAGTTATTAATTTTGAGCTGATCCGCACATCGCACTATTAATAAAAAATGTGTGATGTGCATCCTACCGTCGTTAAGCAGGAAATATACCTGCCCTATATGTGGGAGCGAAGCGCTCTCTCATATTGTAACACACAGGAACCTCTAGGATTCTTGTTTGAAGCTGGTTGTAAAACTTGTATATGTCTGTCGATATACCTGGCTGTGCATACTCTTGACAGCAGGTGAGCTGTTCTGTTTCCTTAGTCTTGATTGGATTTGTCACCTGACCATTTGGCGACCAGATCTGGGGAATTCCTTGCTGCAGGACAGGGGGTGAGTAAACGAACCGTGACAGCTGACTGACATATAAAGGTCATATTCCTCACCATTCTCCTCACTAAGGAGATCTATTTCTGCTTCATCGACTACTGCAAAGCCTTTGACTGTGTTGATCATCACAAACTTTGAAACCATGAAGGATATGGATCTGCCGAACCATCTGATTGGCCTCATCAGGAACCTGTACATTGATCAAAAAGCAACAGACGCACATGATGACACGGCAGTGAAATCAGAGAGAGGCATTAGACAAGGCGGCGTCCTGTCTCCATTTCTTTTTTATTTTACAGAAGCTATTGTCAGGAAGAATGGACTTGCTGAAAAATAAGAAAGAAGCAAAATTGCTGGATGAATCATCAACAATCTGTAATGCTCGCTGCAGGAGATGGTAAGGCGGTAAGCAGGAGTGGACCCACTGGACCATAGAGGTGACCCGGGCTCACCCTTTAGAGGGAGGGGCTTGGCAGAGACCGACACTGTGGCATCTGACCCTCGGGGCAGTGATAGACACATCATACAATGAAGAGAGCAATCACTGGAGATGAACATCATGGTCGGACAAATAGAAGGAACAAAGAGAAGAGGAAAACCAGCAACTTGATGGCTTTATACTATCACGGTAACGGTGAAGACCCTGGTGGACCTATCTAGACGGAGAAGAGCCAGGTGTACCTATCTAGACAGAGAAGACCCTCTTTGTCCTATTTAGGGGAGAAGACCCTGGTGGCTCTATCTCGGCGAAGAAGACCCTGGTGGCCCTATCTAGGCAGAGAAGACCCTGGTGGATCTATCTCGGCGAAGAAGACCCTGGTGGCCCTATCTAGGCAGAGAAGACCCTGGTGGCCCTATCTAGACAGAGATGACCTTCTTTGTCTTATTTAGGGGGAGAAGACCCTGGTGGACCTACCTAGACAGAGAAGACCTTGGTGGATCTATCAAGGCGGAGAAGACCCTGGTAGACCTACCTAGACAGGAAAGACCCTGGTGGATCTATCTTGGCAAAGACGACCCTGGTGGCCCTATCTAGGCAGAGAAGACCCTGGTGACCCTATCTAGGCAGAAAAAACCTTGGTGGCCCTATCTAGGCAGAGAAGACCCTGGTGGACCTATCTAGGCAGAGAAGACCTTGGTGGATCTATCTAGGCGGAGAAGACCCTGGTAGACCTACCTAGACAGGAAAGACCCTGGTGGATCTATCTTGGCAAAGACGACCCTGGTGGCCCTATCTAGGCAGAGAAGACCCTGGTGACCCTATCAAGGCAGAACAAACCTTGGTGGCCCTATCTAGGCGGAGAAGACCCTGGTGGACCTATCTAGGCAGAGAAGACCCTGGTGGACCTATCTAGGCTCCACAAGATCGATCTTCCTACAGAGTGATCATCTATCAAGCTGCCATGACTCAAGATTGAGCTGAAGGCCATTAAATAGTAACAATAACAAACATCCCAGTAAGTGACATTGCTGGAAGCAGGGTCTCTGTGTCTACATCACATTTGTCTCAGATTAAGTGCAAGTCAATTCAGATTGAGGGTACAAAGACCTCACATCAGGAAAGAGACCCCTGCTCCACAGACGAGACGCCGAGAGCCGGCGGGGCATAGGTGGACCAATACCTCAAGTATTTTATACATTGTTTATGTCTTTTTCTTGAACGCTTCTGTTAGAATATTGAACTCTCAGTGATGCGGAGTCACCTGAAACGGCTTTATGCAGACTTTGAAGGAGACAATATAAGATTCTGTCTTACACGTGCAGACAAGAATATTTATAGGGTATGGGAACACAACAATCCACAGTCTGGAGGGTGCCGCAGTAGACGGCTGTTGGTGACGACACGATACGTTGCTTTTGGAAATGCTCTTGGGGGTCACAGATGTCCCTTCACCAGACAATATCCTGGTTTACAAATCAATCCAGACTTGCGGTTCCCAATGGAAGCGACCTGGGCTTTATGCTGCTTATAAAACGCATAATTACAGGTGAAATTACCCTTCCATTAATAGTGTATGAAGAAATAGGATTATTAAGCAAAGTATTCTGACAGTTTCCATTTTTCTGCAGGATGCAGCCGGACCCTTTAGTGTTGGGGCATATATTGGGGGTCTGTCCGGGTGGGGTGCACTTATTTAGGGCCGGGCAGCCGCCTTCAGTAGTATGGGTGTCATCAATAGGCTGTAACCCCGACACCGTGCAGTGCACGTACCTGTGTGACTGGCGCCCTCTACAAGCCCGGTCTGTGAGCATGTCTAGTACCTGCAGACGCCCCCTCCATATGAGTGTGCACCCCCCACCTTTATCATGGAGTCTCCTGCAGTGCGTTGGTAACAATCTGACCGGGTGTTGGTAATGGCGGCTTCTTTTTTGTGATTTATTTCTTTTCTTTTCGGTGAGACGTCAGGAACTACAGGTTCCAAGAGACCGGCTGATGAGGGAAGAGAGAGAACTACACGTCCTATCAAATACAGCTAGCCAGGGCAAAGGGTGTAAGACATGAGAGCACTACAAGTCCCAGCATGCCCAGCTACACAGGAAGGGTTAAAGATGAGAGCACTACAAGTCCCAGCATGCCCAGCTACACAGGAAGGGTTAAAGATGAGAGCACTACAAGTCCCAGCATGCCCAGCTACACAGGAAGGGTTAAAGATGAGAGCACTACAAATCCCAGCATGCCCATCTACACAGGAAGGGTTAAAGATGAGAGCACTACAAGTCCCAGCATGCCCAGCTACACAGGAAGGGTTAAAGATGAGAGCACTACAAGTCCCAGCATGCCCAGCTACACAGGAAGGGTTAAAGATGAGAGCACTACAAGTCCCAGCATGCCCAGCTACACAGGAAGGGTTAAACAAGAAAGAACTACACGTCCCAGAATGCCCAGCTACACAGGAAGGGTAAAAGATGAGAGCACTACAAGTCCCAGCATGCCCAGCTACACAGGAAGGGTTAAAGATGAGAGCACTACAAGTCCCAGCATGCCCAACTACACAGGAAGGGTTAAAGATGAGAGAACTACAAGTCCCAGCATGCCCAGCTACACAGGAAGGGTAACAGATGAGAGCACTACAAGTCCCAGCATGCCCAGCTACACAGGAAGGGTTACAGATGAGAGCACTACAAGTCCCAGCATGCCCAGCTACTCAGGAGGGGTTACAGATGAGAGCACTACAAGTCCCAGCATGCCCAGCTACACAGGAAGGGTTAAAAATGAGAACATTACAAGTCCCAGCATGCCCAGCTACACAGGAAGGGTAAAAGATGAGAGCACTACAAGTCCCAGCATGCCCAGCTACACAGGAAGGGTTAAAGATGAGAGAACTATAAGTCCCAGCATGCCCAGCTACACAGGAAGGGTTAAAGATGAGAGAACTATAAGTCCCAGCATGCCCAGCTACTCAGGAAGGGTAAAAGATGAGAGCACTACAAGTCCCAGCATGCCCAGCTACTCAGGAAGGGTTAAAGATGAGAGCACTACAAGTCCCAGCATGCCCAGCTACTCAGGAAGGGTAAAAGATGAGAGCACTACAAATCCCAGCATGCCCAGCTACACAGGAAGGGTAAAAGATGAGAGCACTACAAGTCCCAGCATGCCCAGCTACACAGGAAGGGTTAAAGATGAGAGAACTATAAGTCCCAGCATGCCCAGCTACACAGGAAGGGTTAAAGATGAGAGAACTACAAGTCCCAGCATGCCCAGCTACTCAGGAAGGGTAAAAGATGAGAGCACTACAAGTCCCAGCATGCCCAGCTACTCAGGAAGGGTAAAAGATGAGAGCACTACAAGTCCCAGCATGCCCAGCTACTCAGGAAGGGTAAAAGATGAGAGCACTACAAGTCCCAGCATGCCCAGCTACACAGGAAGGGTTAAACAAGAAAGAACTACACGTCCCAGAATGCCCAGCTACACAGGAAGGGTAAAAGATGAGAGCACTACAAGTCCCAGCATGCCCAGCTACTCAGGAAGGGTTAAACAAGAAAGAACTACACGTCCCAGAATGCCCAGCTACACAGGAAGGGTAAAAGATGAGAGCACTACAAGTCCCAGCATGCCCAGCTACACAGGAAGGGTTAAAGATGAGAGCACTACAAGTCCCAGCATGCCCAGCTACACAGGAAGGGTTAAAGATGAGAGAACTACAAGTCCCAGCATGCCCAGCTACACAGGAAGGGTTAAAGATGAGAGCACTACAAGTCCCAGCATGCCCAGCTACTCAGGAAGGGTTAAAAATGAGAGCACTACAAGTCCCAGCATGCCCAGCTAGTCAGGAAGGGTAAAAGATGAGAGCACTACAAATCCCAGCATGGCCAGCTACTCAGGAAGGGTTAAAGATGAGAGCACTACAAGTCCCAGCATGCCCAGCTACTCAGGAAGGGTAAAAGATGAGAGCACTACAAGTCCCAGCATGCCCAGCTACACAGGAAGGGTTAAAGATGAGAGAACTACAAATCCCAGCATGCCCAGCTACACAGGAAGGGTTAAAGATGAGAGCACTACAAGTCCCAGCATGCCCAGCTACACAGGAAGGGTAAAAGATGAGAGAACTACAAGTCTCAGCTACTCAGGAAGGGTTACAGATGAGTGCACTACAAGTCCCAGCATGCCCAGCTACTCAGGAAGGGTAAAAGATGAGAGCACTACAAGTCCCAGCATGCCCAGCTACTCAGGAAGGGTTAAAGATGAGAGCACTACAAGTCCCAGCATGCCCAGCTACTCAGGAAGGGTAAAAGATGAGAGCACTACAAGTCCCAGCATGCCCAGCTACACAGGAAGGGTTAAAGATGAGAGAACTATAAGTCCCAGCATGCCCAGCTACTCAGGAAGGGTAAAAGATGAGAGCACTACAAGTCCCAGCATGCCCAGCTACACAGGAAGGGTTAAAGATGAGAGCACTACAAGTCCCAGCATGCCCAGCTACACAGGAAGGGTAAAAGATGAGAGCACTACAAGTCCCAGCATGCCCAGCTACACAGGAAGGGTTAAAGATGAGAGCACTACAAGTCCCAGCATGGCCAGCTACTCAGGAAGGGTTAAAGATGAGAGCACTACAAGTCCCAGCATGCCCAGCTACACAGGAAGGGTTAAAGATGAGAGCACTACAAGTCCCAGCATGCCCAGCTACTCAGGAAGGGTTAAAGATGAGAGCACTACAAGTCCCAGCATGCCCAGCTACACAGGAAGGGTTAAAGATGAGAGCACTACAAGTCCCAGCATGCCCAGCTACTCAGGAAGGGTTAAAGATGAGAGCACTACAAGTCCCAGCATGCCCAGCTACTCAGGAAGGGTTAAAGATGAGAGCACTACAAGTCCCAGCATGCCCAGCTACTCAGGAAGGGTTAAAGATGAGAGCACTACAAGTCCCAGCATGCCCAGCTACACAGGAAGGGTTACAGATGAGAGAACTACAAATCCCAGCATGCCCAGCTACACAGGAAGGGTTAAAGATGAGAGCACTACAAGTCCCAGCATGCCCAGCTACTCAGGAAGGGTAAAAGATGAGAGAACTACAAGTCCCAGCATGCCCAGCTACACAGGAGGGGTAAAAGATGAGAGCACTACAAGTCCCAGCATGCCCAGCTACTCAGGAAGGGTAAAAGATGAGAGCACTACAAGTCCCAGCATGCCCAGCTACACAGGAAGGGTTAAAGATGAGAGAACTATAAGTCCCAGCATGGCCAGCTACTCAGGAAGGGTAAAAGATGAGAGCACTACAAGTCCCAGCATGCCCAGCTACTCAGGAAGGGTTAAAGATGAGAGCACTACAAGTCCCAGCATGCCCAGCTACACAGGAAGGGTTAAAGATGAGAGAACTATAAGTCCCAGCATGCCCAGCTACACAGGAAGGGTTACAGATGAGAGAACTACAAGTCCCAGCATGCCCAGTTACACAGGAAGGGTTACAGATGAGAGAACTACAAGTCCCAGCATGCCCAGCTACTCAGGAAGGGTTAAAGATGAGAGAACTATAAGTCCCAGCATGGCCAGCTACTCAGGAAGGGTAAAAGATGAGAGCACTACAAGTCCCAGCATGCCCAGCTACTCAGGAAGGGTAAAAGATGAGAGCACTACAAGTCCCAGCATGCCCAGTTACACAGGAAGGGTTACAGATGAGAGAACTACAAGTCCCAGCATGCCCAGCTACTCAGGAAGGGTTAAAGATGAGAGAACTATAAGTCCCAGCATGCCCAGCTACACAGGAAGGGTAAAAGATGAGAGCACTACAAGTCCCAGCATGCCCAGCTACTCAGGAAGGGTTAAACAAGAAAGAACTACACGTCCCAGCATGCCCAGCTACACAGGAAGGGTTAAAAATGAGAGCACTACAAGTCCCAGCATGCCCAGCTACTCAGGAAGGGTTAAAGATGAGAGCACTACAAGTCCCAGCATGCCCAGCTACTCAGGAAGGGTTAAAGATGAGAGCACTACAAGTCCCAGCATGCCCAGCTACTCAGGAAGGGTTAAAGATGAGAGCACTACAAGTCCCAGCATGCCCAGCTACACAGGAAGGGTTAAAAATGAGAGCACTACAAGTCCCAGCATGCCCAGCTACTCAGTAAGGGTTAAAGATGAGAGCACTACAAGTCCCAGCATGCCCAGCTACACAGGAAGGGTTAAAAATGAGAGCACTACAAGTCCCAGCATGGCCAGCTACTCAGGAAGGGTTAAAGATGAGAGCACTACAAGTCCCAGCATGCCCAGCTACTCAGGAAGGGTAAAAGATGAGAGCACTACAAGTCCCAGCATGCCCAGCTACACAGGAAGGGTTAAAGATGAGAGAACTATAAGTCCCAGCATGCCCAGCTACACAGGAAGGGTAAAAGATGAGAGCACTACAAGTCCCAGCATGCCCAGCTACTCAGGAAGGGTTAAAGATGAGAGCACTACAAGTCCCAGCATGCCCAGCTACTCAGGAAGGGTAAAAGATGAGAGCACTACAAGTCCCAGCATGCCCAGCTACTCAGGAAGGGTAAAAGACGAGAGCACTACAAGTCCCAGCATGCCCAGCTACTCAGGAAGGGTAAAAGATGAGAGAACTATAAGTCCCAGCATGCCCAGCTACTCAGGAAGGGTTACAGATGAGAGAACTATAAGTCCCAGCATGCCCAGCTACACAGGAAGGGTAAAAGATGAGAGCACTACAAGTCCCAGCATGCCCAGCTACTCAGGAAGGGTTAAACAAGAAAGAACTACACGTCCCAGCATGCCCAGCTACACAGGAAGGGTTAAAAATGAGAGCACTACAAGTCCCAGCATGCCCAGCTACTCAGGAAGGGTTAAAGATGAGAGCACTACAAGTCCCAGCATGCCCAGCTACTCATGAGGGGTTAAACAAAAAAGAACTACAAGTCCCAGAATGCCCAGCTACACAGGAATGATTAAAGATGAGAGCACTACAAGTCCCAGCATGCCCAGCTACACAGGAAGGGTTAAAGATGAGAGCACTACAAGTCCCAGCATGCCCAGCTACACAGGAAGGGTTAAAGATGAGAGAACTACAAGTCCCAGCATGCCCAGCTACACAGGAAGGGTTAAAGATGAGAGCACTACAAGTCCCAGCATGCCCAGCTACTCAGGAAGGGTTAAAGATGAGAGCACTACAAGTCCCAGCATGCCCAGCTACACAGGAAGGGTTAAAGATGAGAGCACTACAAGTCCCAGCATGCCCAGCTACACAGGAAGGGTTAAAGATGAGAGAACTACAAGTACCAGCATGCCCAGCTACACAGGAAGGGTTAAAGATGAGAGCACTACAAGTCCCAGCATGCCCAGCTACTCAGGAAGGGTTAAAGATGAGAGCACTACAAGTCCCAGCATGCCCAGCTACACAGGAAGGGTTAAAGATGAGAGAACTACAAGTCCCAGCATGCCCAGCTACACAGGAAGGGTTAAAGATGAGAGCACTACAAGTCCCAGCATGCCCAGCTACTCTTGAAGGGTTAAAGATGAGAGCACTACAAGTCCCAGCATGCCCAGCTACACAGGAAGGGTTAAAGATGAGAGCACTACAAGTCCCAGCATGCCCAGCTACACAGGAAGGGTTAAAAATGAGAGCACTACAAGTCCCAGCATGCCCAGCTACTCAGGAAGGGTTAAAATGAGAGCACTACAAGTCCCAGCATGCCCAGCTACTCAGGAAGGGTAAAAGATGAGAGCACTACAAGTCCCAGCATGCCCAGCTACACAGGAAGGGTTAAAGATGAGAGCACTACAAGTCCCAGCATGCCCAGCTACTCAGGAAGGGTAAAAGAAGAGCACTACAAGTCCCAGCATGCCCAGCTACACAGGAAGGGTTAAAGATGAGAGAACTATAAGTCCCAGCATGCCCAGCTACACAGGAAGGGTAAAAGATGAGAGCACTACAAGTCCCAGCATGCCCAGCTACACAGGAAGGGTTAAAGATGAGAGCACTACAAGTCCCAGCATGCCCAGCTACACAGGAAGGGTTAAAGATGAGAGCACTACAAGTCCCAGCATGCCCAGCTACTCAGGAAGGGTTAAAGATGAGAGCACTACAAGTCCCAGCATGCCCAGCTACTCAGGAAGGGTTAAAGATGAGAGCACTACAAGTCCCAGCATGCCCAGCTACACAGGAAGGTTTAAAGATGAGAGCACTACAAGTCCCAGCATGCCCAGCTACTCAGGAAGGGTTAAAGATGAGAGCACTACAAGTCCCAGCATGCCCAGCTACTCAGGAAGGGTTAAAGATGAGAGCACTACAAGTCCCAGCATGCCCAGCTACTCAGGAAGGGTTAAAGATGAGAGCACTACAAGTCCCAGCATGCCCAGCTACACAGGAAGGGTTAAAGATGAGAGAACTACAAATCCCAGCATGCCCAGCTACACAGGAAGGGTTAAAGATGAGAGCACTACAAGTCCCAGCATGCCCAGCTACTCAGGAAGGGTAAAAGATGAGAGAACTACAAGTCCCAGCATGCCCAGCTACACAGGAGGGGTAAAAGATGAGAGCACTACAAGTCCCAGCATGCCCAGCTACTCAGGAAGGGTTAAAGATGAGAGCACTACAAGTCCCAGCATGCCCAGCTACTCAGGAAGGGTAAAAGATGAGAGCACTACAAGTCCCAGCATGCCCAGCTACACAGGAAGGGTTACAGATGAGAGAACTACAAGTCCCAGCATGCCCAGCTACACAGGAAGGGTTACAGATGAGAGAACTACAAGTCCCAGCATGCCCAGCTACTCAGGAAGGGTTAAAGATGAGAGAACTATAAGTCCCAGCATGCCCAGCTACTCAGGAAGGGTAAAAGATGAGAGCACTACAAGTCCCAGCATGGCCAGCTACTCAGGAAGGGTAAAAGATGAGAGCACTACAAGTCCCAGCATGCCCAGCTACTCAGGAAGGGTAAAAGATGAGAGCACTACAAGTCCCAGCATGCCCAGCTACACAGGAAGGGTTACAGATGAGAGAACTACAAGTCCCAGCATGCCCAGCTACTCAGGAAGGGTTAAAGATGAGAGAACTGTAAGTCCCAGCATGCCCAGCTACACAGGAAGGGTAAAAGATGAGAGCACTACAAGTCCCAGCATGCCCAGCTACTCAGGAAGGGTTAAACAAGAAAGAACTACACGTCCCAGCATGCCCAGCTACACAGGAAGGGTTAAAAATGAGAGCACTACAAGTCCCAGCATGCCCAGCTACTCAGGAAGGGTTAAAGATGAGAGCACTACAAGTCCCAGCATGCCCAGCTACTCAGGAAGGGTTAAAGATGAGAGCACTACAAGTCCCAGCATGCCCAGCTACTCAGGAAGGGTTAAAGATGAGAGCACTACAAGTCCCAGCATGCCCAGCTACACAGGAAGGGTTAAAAATGAGAGCACTACAAGTCCCAGCATGCCCAGCTACTCAGGAAGGGTTAAAGATGAGAGCACTACAAGTCCCAGCATGCCCAGCTACACAGGAAGGGTTAAAAAGGAGAGCACTACAAGTCCCAGCATGGCCAGCTACTCAGGAAGGGTTAAAGATGAGAGCACTACAAGTCCCAGCATGCCCAGCTACACAGGAAGGGTTAAAAATGAGAGCACTACAAGTCCCAGCATGCCCAGCTACACAGGAAGGGTAAAAGATGAGAGCACTACAAGTCCCAGCATGCCCAGCTACACAAGAAGGGTTAAAGATGAGAGCACTACAAGTCCCAGCATGCCCAGCTACACAGGAAGGGTTAAAGATGAGAGAACTACAAATCCCAGCATGCCCAGCTACACAGGAAGGGTTAAAGATGAGAGAACTACAAGTCCCAGCATGCCCAGCTACACAGGAGGGGTAAAAGATGAGAGCACTACAAGTCCCAGCATGCCCAGCTACTCAGGAAGGGTAAAAGATGAGAGCACTACAAGTCCCAGCATGCCCAGCTACACAGAAAGGGTTAAAGATGAGAGAACTACAAGTCCCAGCATGCCCAGCTACACAGGAGGGGTAAAAGATGAGAGCACTACAAGTCCCAGCATGCCCAGCTACTCAGGAATGGTAAAAGATGAGAGCACTACAAGTCCCAGCATGCCCAGCTACACAGGAAGGGTTAAAGATGAGAGCACTACAAGTCCCAGCATGCCCAGCTACTCAGGAAGGGTAAAAGATGAGAGAACTACAAGTCCCAGCATGCCCAGCTACACAGGAAGGGTTAAAGATGAGAGAACTATAAGTCCCAGCATGGCCAGCTACTCAGGAAGGGTAAAAGATGAGAGCACTACAAGTCCCAGCATGCCCAGCTACACAGGAAGGGTTAAAGATGAGAGAACTATAAGTCCCAGCATGGCCAGCTACTCAGGAAGGGTAAAAGATGAGAGCACTACAAGTCCCAGCATGCCCAGCTACACAGGAAGGGTTAAAGATGAGAGCACTACAAGTCCCAGCATGCCCAGCTACTCAGGAAGGGTAAAAGATGAGAGCACTACAAGTCCCAGCATGCCCAGCTACACAGGAAGGGTTACAGATGAGAGAACTACAAGTCCCAGCATGCCCAGCTACACAGGAAGGGTTACAGATGAGAGAACTACAAGTCCCAGCATGCCCAGTTACACAGGAAGGGTTACAGATGAGAGAACTACAAGTCCCAGCATGCCCAGCTACACAGGAAGGGTTACAGATGAGAGAACTACAAGTCCCAGCATGCCCAGTTACACAGGAAGGGTTACAGATGAGAGAACTACAAGTCCCAGCATGTCCAGCTACTCAGGAAGGGTAAAAGATGAGAGCACTACAAGTCCCAGCATGCCCAGCTACACAGGAAGGGTTAAAGATGAGAGCACTACAAGTCCCAGCATGCCCAGCTACTCAGGAAGGGTAAAAGATGAGAGCACTACAAGTCCCAGCATGCCCAGCTACACAGGAAGGGTTAAAGATGAGAGAACTATAAGTCCCAGCATGCCCAGCTACACAGGAAGGGTAAAAGATGAGAGCACTACAAGTCCCAGCATGCCCAGCTACTCAGGAAGGGTTAAACAAGAAAGAACTACACGTCCCAGCATGCCCAGCTACACAGGAAGGGTTAAAAATGAGAGCACTACAAGTCCCAGCATGCCCAGCTACTCAGGAAGGGTTAAAGATGAGAGCACTACAAGTCCCAGCATGCCCAGCTACTCATGAGGGGTTAAACAAAAAATAACTACAAGTCCCAGAATGCCCAGCTACACAGGAAGGGTTACAGATGAGAGCACTACAAGTCCCAGCATGCCCAGCTACACAGGAAGGGTTAAAGATGAGAGCACTACAAGTCCCAGCATGCCCAGCTACACAGGAAGGGTTAAAGATGAGAGCACTACAAGTCCCAGCATGCCCAGCTACTCAGGAAGGGTTAAAGATGAGAGCACTACAAGTCCCAGCATGCCCAGCTACACAGGAAGGGTTAAAGATGAGAGAACTACAAATCCCAGCATGGCCAGCTACACAGGAAGGGTTAAAGATGAGAGCACTACAAGTCCCAGCATGCCCAGCTACACAGGAAGGGTTAAAGATGAGAGCACTACAAGTCCCAGCATGCCCAGCTACTCAGGAAGGGTTAAAGATGAGAGCACTACAAGTCCCAGCATGCCCAGCTACACAGGAAGGGTTAAAGATGAGAGCACTACAAGTCCCAGCATGCCCAGCTACACAGGAAGGGTTAAAAATGAGAGCACTACAAGTCCCAGCATGCCCAGCTACTCAGGAAGGGTTAAAATGAGAGCACTACAAGTCCCAGCATGCCCAGCTACTCATGAAGGGTAAAAGATGAGAGCACTACAAGTCCCAGCATGCCCAGCTACTCAGGAAGGGTTAAAGATGAGAGCACTACAAGTCCCAGCATGCCCAGCTACACAGGAAGGGTTAAAAATGAGAGCACTACAAGTCCCAGCATGCCCAGCTACTCAGGAAGGGTTAAAATGAGAGCACTACAAGTCCCAGCATGCCCAGCTACTCAGGAAGGGTAAAAGATGAGAGCACTACAAGTCCCAGCATGCCCAGCTACTCAGGAAGGGTTAAAGATGAGAGCACTACAAGTCCCAGCATGCCCAGCTACTCAGGAAGGGTAAAAGATGAGAGCACTACAAGTCCCAGCATGCCCAGCTACTCAGGAAGGGTTAAAGATGAGAGCACTACAAGTCCCAGCATGCCCAGCTACTCAGGAACGGTAAAAGATGAGAGCACTACAAGTCCCAGCATGCCCAGCTACACAGGAAGGGTTAAAGATGAGAGAACTATAAGTCCCAGCATGCCCAGCTACACAGGAAGGGTAAAAGATGAGAGCACTACAAGTCCCAGCATGCCCAGCTACTCAGGAAGGGTTAAAGATGAGAGCACTACAAGTCCCAGCATGCCCAGCTACTCAGGAAGGGTTAAAGATGAGAGCACTACAAGTCCCAGCATGCCCAGCTACACAGGAAGGGTTAAAGATGAGAGCACTACAAGTCCCAGCATGCCCAGCTACACAGGAAGGGTTAAAGATGAGAGAACTACAAATCCCAGCATGGCCAGTTACACAGGAAGGGTTACAGATGAGAGAACTACAAATCCCAGCATGCCCAGCTACACAGGAAGGGTTAAAGATGAGAGCACTACAAGTCCCAGCATGCCCAGCTACTCAGGAAGGGTAAAAGATGAGAGAACTACAAGTCCCAGCATGCCCAGCTACACAGGAGGGGTAAAAGATGAGAGCACTACAAGTCCCAGCATGCCCAGCTACTCAGGAAGGGTTAAAGATGAGAGCACTACAAGTCCCAGCATGCCCAGCTACTCAGGAAGGGTTAAAGATGAGAGCACTACAAGTCCCAGCATGCCCAGCTACACAGGAAGGGTTAAAGATGAGAGCACTACAAGTCCCAGCATGCCCAGCTACACAGGAAGGGTTAAAGATGAGAGAACTATAAGTCCCAGCATGGCCAGCTACTCAGGAAGGGTAAAAGATGAGAGCACTACAAGTCCCAGCATGCCCAGCTACACAGGAAGGGTTAAAGATGAGAGAACTATAAGTCCCAGCATGCCCAGCTACACAGGAAGGGTTACAGATGAGAGAACTACAAGTCCCAGCATGCCCAGTTACACAGGAAGGGTTACAGATGAGAGAACTACAAGTCCCAGCATGCCCAGCTACTCAGGAAGGGTTAAAGATGAGAGAACTATAAGTCCCAGCATGCCCAGCTACTCAGGAAGGGTTACAGATGAGAGAACTACAAGTCCCAGCATGGCCAGCTACTCAGGAAGGGTAAAAGATGAGAGCACTACAAGTCCCAGCATGCCCAGCTACACAGGAAGGGTTACAGATGACAGAACTACAAGTCCCAGCATGCCCAGCTACTCAGGAAGGGTTAAAGATGAGAGAACTGTAAGTCCCAGCATGCCCAGTTACACAGGAAGGGTAAAAGATGAGAGCACTACAAGTCCCAGCATGCCCAGCTACACAGGAAGGGTAAAAGATGAGAGCACTACAAGTCCCAGCATGCCCAGCTACACAGGAAGGGTTAAAAATGAGAGCACTACAAGTCCCAGCATGCCCAGCTACTCAGGAAGGGTTAAAGATGAGAGCACTACAAGTCCCAGCATGCCCAGCTACTCAGGAAGGGTTAAAGATGAGAGCACTACAAGTCCCAGCATGCCCAGCTACTCAGGAAGGGTTAAAGATGAGAGCACTACAAGTCCCAGCATGCCCAGCTACACAGGAAGGGTTAAAAATGAGAGCACTACAAGTCCCAGCATGCCCAGCTACTCAGGAAGGGTTAAAGATGAGAGCACTACAAGTCCCAGCATGCCCAGCTACACAGGAAGGGTAAAAGATGAGAGCACTACAAGTCCCAGCATGCCCAGCTACACAGGAAGGGTTAAAGATGAGAGCACTACAAGTCCCAGCATGCCCAGCTACTCAGGAAGGGTTAAAGATGTGAGCACTACAAGTCCCAGCATGCCCAGCTACACAGGAAGGGTAAAAGATGAGAGCACTACAAGTCCCAGCATGCCCAGCTACACAGGAAGGGTTAAAGATGAGAGCACTACAAGTCCCAGCATGCCCAGCTACTCAGGAAGGGTTAAAGATGTGAGCACTACAAGTCCCAGCATGCCCAGCTACACAGGAAGGGTTAAAAATGAGAGCACTACAAGTCCCAGCATGGCCAGCTACTCAGGAAGGGTTAAAGATGAGAGCACTACAAGTCCCAGCATGCCCAGCTACACAGGAAGGGTTAAAAATGAGAGCACTACAAGTCCCAGCATGGCCAGCTACTCAGGAAGGGTAAAAGATGAGAGAACTACAAGTCCCAGCATGCCCAGCTACACAGGAAGGGTTAAAGATGAGAGCACTACAAGTCCCAGCATGCCCAGCTACACAGGAAGGGTTAAAGATGAGAGAACTACAAATCCCAGCATGCCCAGCTACACAGGAAGGGTTAAAGATGAGAGAACTACAAGTCCCAGCATGCCCAGCTACACAGGAGGGGTAAAAGATGAGAGCACTACAAGTCCCAGCATGCCCAGCTACACAGGAAGGGTTAAAGATGAGAGAACTATAAGTCCCAGCATGGCCAGCTACTCAGGAAGGGTAAAAGATGAGAGCACTACAAGTCCCAGCATGCCCAGCTACACAGGAAGGGTAAAAGATGAGAGCACTACAAGTCCCAGCATGGCCAGCTACTCAGGAAGGGTTAAAGATGAGAGCACTACAAGTCCCAGCATGCCCAGCTACACAGGAAGGGTTAAAGATGAGAGAACTATAAGTCCCAGCATGCCCAGCTACACAGGAAGGGTAAAAGATGAGAGCACTACAAGTCCCAGCATGCCCAGCTACACAGGAAGGGTAAAAGATGAGAGCACTACAAGTCCCAGCATGCCCAGTTACACAGGAAGGGTAAAAGATGAGAGCACTACAAGTCCCAGCATGGCCAGCTACACAGGAAGGGTTAAAGATGAGAGCACTACAAGTCCCAGCATGCCCAGCTACTCAGGAAGGGTTAAACAAGAAAGAACTACACGTCCCAGCATGCCCAGCTACACAGGAAGGGTTAAAGATGAGAGAACTATAAGTCCCAGCATGGCCAGCTACTCAGGAAGGGTAAAAGATGAGAGCACTACAAGTCCCAGCATGCCCAGCTACACAGGAAGGGTTAAAGATGAGAGCACTACAAGTCCCAGCATGCCCAGCTACACAGGAAGGGTTAAAGATGAGAGCACTACAAGTCCCAGCATGCCCAGCTACTCAGGAAGGGTTAAAGATGAGAGCACTACAAGTCCCAGCATGCCCAGCTACTCAGGAAGGGTAAAAGATGAGAGCACTACAAGTCCCAGCATGCCCAGCTACACAGGAAGGGTAAAAGATGAGAGCACTACAAGTCCCAGCATGGCCAGCTACACAGGAAGGGTTAAAGATGAGAGCACTACAAGTCCCAGCATGCCCAGCTACTCAGGAAGGGTTAAACAAGAAAGAACTACACGTCCCAGCATGCCCAGCTACACAGGAAGGGTTAAAGATGAGAGAACTATAAGTCCCAGCATGGCCAGCTACTCAGGAAGGGTAAAAGATGAGAGCACTACAAGTCCCAGCATGCCCAGCTACACAGGAAGGGTTAAAGATGAGAGCACTACAAGTCCCAGCATGCCCAGCTACACAGGAAGGGTTAAAGATGAGAGCACTACAAGTCCCAGCATGCCCAGCTACACAGGAAGGGTTAAAGATGAGAGCACTACAAGTCCCAGCATGCCCAGCTACTCAGGAAGGGTTAAAGATGAGAGCACTACAAGTCCCAGCATGCCCAGCTACACAGGAAGGGTTAAAGATGAGAGCACTACAAGTCCCAGCATGCCCAGCTACACAGGAAGGGTTACAGATGAGAGAACTACAAGTCCCAGCATGCCCAGTTACACAGGAAGGGTTACAGATGAGAGAACTACAAGTCCCAGCATGCCCAGCTACTCAGGAAGGGTTAAAGATGAGAGAACTATAAGTCCCAGCATGCCCAGCTACTCAGGAAGGGTAAAAGATGAGAGCACTACAAGTCCCAGCATGCCCAGTTACACAGGAAGGGTAAAAGATGAGAGCACTACAAGTCCCAGCATGGCCAGCTACTCAGGAAGGGTTAAAGATGAGAGCACTACAAGTCCCAGCATGCCCAGCTACACAGGAAGGGTTAAAGATGAGAGCACTACAAGTCCCAGCATGCCCAGCTACTCAGGAAGGGTTAAACAAGAAAGAACTACACGTCCCAGCATGCCCAGCTACACAGGAAGGGTTAAAGATGAGAGAACTATAAGTCCCAGCATGGCCAGCTACTCAGGAAGGGTAAAAGATGAGAGCACTACAAGTCCCAGCATGCCCAGCTACACAGGAAGGGTTAAAGATGAGAGCACTACAAGTCCCAGCATGCCCAGCTACACAGGAAGGGTTAAAGATGAGAGCACTACAAGTCCCAGCATGCCCAGCTACTCAGGAAGGGTTAAAGATGAGAGCACTACAAGTCCCAGCATGCCCAGCTACTCAGGAAGGGTAAAAGATGAGAGCACTACAAGTCCCAGCATGCCCAGCTACACAGGAAGGGTAAAAGATGAGAGCACTACAAGTCCCAGCATGGCCAGCTACACAGGAAGGGTTAAAGATGAGAGCACTACAAGTCCCAGCATGCCCAGCTACTCAGGAAGGGTTAAACAAGAAAGAACTACACGTCCCAGCATGCCCAGCTACACAGGAAGGGTTAAAGATGAGAGAACTATAAGTCCCAGCATGGCCAGCTACTCAGGAAGGGTAAAAGATGAGAGCACTACAAGTCCCAGCATGCCCAGCTACACAGGAAGGGTTAAAGATGAGAGCACTACAAGTCCCAGCATGCCCAGCTACACAGGAAGGGTTAAAGATGAGAGCACTACAAGTCCCAGCATGCCCAGCTACACAGGAAGGGTTAAAGATGAGAGCACTACAAGTCCCAGCATGCCCAGCTACTCAGGAAGGGTTAAAGATGAGAGCACTACAAGTCCCAGCATGCCCAGCTACACAGGAAGGGTTAAAGATGAGAGCACTACAAGTCCCAGCATGCCCAGCTACACAGGAAGGGTTACAGATGAGAGAACTACAAGTCCCAGCATGCCCAGTTACACAGGAAGGGTTACAGATGAGAGAACTACAAGTCCCAGCATGCCCAGCTACTCAGGAAGGGTTAAAGATGAGAGAACTATAAGTCCCAGCATGCCCAGCTACTCAGGAAGGGTAAAAGATGAGAGCACTACAAGTCCCAGCATGCCCAGCTACACAGGAAGGGTTACAGATGAGAGAACTACAAGTCCCAGCATGCCCAGTTACACAGGAAGGGTTACAGATGAGAGAACTACAAGTCCCAGCATGCCCAGCTACTCAGGAAGGGTAAAAGATGAGAGCACTACAAGTCCCAGCATGCCCAGCTACACAGGAAGGGTTAAAGATGAGAGCACTACAAGTCCCAGCATGCCCAGCTACTCAGGAAGGGTTAAAGATGAGAGCACTACAAGTCCCAGCATGCCCAGCTACTCATGAGGGGTTAAACAAAAAAGAACTACAAGTCCCAGAATGCCCAGCTACACAGGAAGGGTTACAGATGAGAGCACTACAAGTCCCAGCATGGCCAGCTACACAGGAAGGGTTAAAGATGAGAGCACTACAAGTCCCAGCATGCCCAGCTACACAGGAAGGGTTAAAGATGAGAGCACTACAAGTCCCAGCATGCCCAGCTACTCAGGAAGGGTTAAAGATGAGAGCACTACAAGTCCCAGCATGCCCAGCTACACAGGAAGGGTTAAAGATGAGAGAACTACAAATCCCAGCATGGCCAGCTACTCAGGAAGGGTTAAAGATGAGAGCACTACAAGTCCCAGCATGCCCAACTACACAGGAAGGGTTAAAGAGGAGAGCACTACAAGTCTCAGCATGCCCAGCTACTCAGGAAGGGTTAAAGATGAGAGCACTACAAGTCCCAGCATGCCCAGCTACTCAGGAAGGGTTAAAGATGAGAGCACTACAAGTCCCAGCATGCCCAGCTACACAGGAAGGGTTAAAGAGGAGAGCACTACAAGTCCCAGCATGCCCAGCTACTCAGGAAGGGTTAAAGATGAGAGCACTACAAGTCCCAGCATGCCCAGCTACTCAGGAACGGTAAAAGATGAGAGCACTACAAGTCCCAGCATGCCCAGCTACACAGGAAGGGTTAAAGATGAGAGAACTATAAGTCCCAGCATGCCCAGCTACACAGGAAGGGTAAAAGATGAGAGCACTACAAGTCCCAGCATGCCCAGCTACTCAGGAAGGGTTAAAGATGAGAGCACTACAAGTCCCAGCATGCCCAGCTACTCAGGAAGGGTTAAAGATGAGAGCACTACAAGTCCCAGCATGCCCAGCTACACAGGAAGGGTTAAAGATGAGAGCACTACAAGTCCCAGCATGCCCAGCTACACAGGAAGGGTTAAAGATGAGAGAACTACAAATCCCAGCATGGCCAGTTACACAGGAAGGGTTACAGATGAGAGAACTACAAATCCCAGCATGCCCAGCTACACAGGAAGGGTTAAAGATGAGAGCACTACAAGTCCCAGCATGCCCAGCTACTCAGGAAGGGTAAAAGATGAGAGAACTACAAGTCCCAGCATGCCCAGCTACACAGGAGGGGTAAAAGATGAGAGCACTACAAGTCCCAGCATGCCCAGCTACTCAGGAAGGGTTAAAGATGAGAGCACTACAAGTCCCAGCATGCCCAGCTACTCAGGAAGGGTTAAAGATGAGAGCACTACAAGTCCCAGCATGCCCAGCTACACAGGAAGGGTTAAAGATGAGAGCACTACAAGTCCCAGCATGCCCAGCTACACAGGAAGGGTTAAAGATGAGAGAACTATAAGTCCCAGCATGGCCAGCTACTCAGGAAGGGTAAAAGATGAGAGCACTACAAGTCCCAGCATGCCCAGCTACACAGGAAGGGTTAAAGATGAGAGAACTATAAGTCCCAGCATGCCCAGCTACACAGGAAGGGTTACAGATGAGAGAACTACAAGTCCCAGCATGCCCAGTTACACAGGAAGGGTTACAGATGAGAGAACTACAAGTCCCAGCATGCCCAGCTACTCAGGAAGGGTTAAAGATGAGAGAACTATAAGTCCCAGCATGCCCAGCTACTCAGGAAGGGTTACAGATGAGAGAACTACAAGTCCCAGCATGGCCAGCTACTCAGGAAGGGTAAAAGATGAGAGCACTACAAGTCCCAGCATGCCCAGCTACACAGGAAGGGTTACAGATGACAGAACTACAAGTCCCAGCATGCCCAGCTACTCAGGAAGGGTTAAAGATGAGAGAACTGTAAGTCCCAGCATGCCCAGTTACACAGGAAGGGTAAAAGATGAGAGCACTACAAGTCCCAGCATGCCCAGCTACACAGGAAGGGTAAAAGATGAGAGCACTACAAGTCCCAGCATGCCCAGCTACACAGGAAGGGTTAAAAATGAGAGCACTACAAGTCCCAGCATGCCCAGCTACTCAGGAAGGGTTAAAGATGAGAGCACTACAAGTCCCAGCATGCCCAGCTACTCAGGAAGGGTTAAAGATGAGAGCACTACAAGTCCCAGCATGCCCAGCTACTCAGGAAGGGTTAAAGATGAGAGCACTACAAGTCCCAGCATGCCCAGCTACACAGGAAGGGTTAAAAATGAGAGCACTACAAGTCCCAGCATGCCCAGCTACTCAGGAAGGGTTAAAGATGAGAGCACTACAAGTCCCAGCATGCCCAGCTACACAGGAAGGGTAAAAGATGAGAGCACTACAAGTCCCAGCATGCCCAGCTACACAGGAAGGGTTAAAGATGAGAGCACTACAAGTCCCAGCATGCCCAGCTACTCAGGAAGGGTTAAAGATGTGAGCACTACAAGTCCCAGCATGCCCAGCTACACAGGAAGGGTAAAAGATGAGAGCACTACAAGTCCCAGCATGCCCAGCTACACAGGAAGGGTTAAAGATGAGAGCACTACAAGTCCCAGCATGCCCAGCTACTCAGGAAGGGTTAAAGATGTGAGCACTACAAGTCCCAGCATGCCCAGCTACACAGGAAGGGTTAAAAATGAGAGCACTACAAGTCCCAGCATGGCCAGCTACTCAGGAAGGGTTAAATATGAGAGCACTACAAGTCCCAGCATGCCCAGCTACACAGGAAGGGTTAAAAATGAGAGCACTACAAGTCCCAGCATGGCCAGCTACTCAGGAAGGGTAAAAGATGAGAGAACTACAAGTCCCAGCATGCCCAGCTACACAGGAAGGGTTAAAGATGAGAGCACTACAAGTCCCAGCATGCCCAGCTACACAGGAAGGGTTAAAGATGAGAGAACTACAAATCCCAGCATGCCCAGCTACACAGGAAGGGTTAAAGATGAGAGAACTACAAGTCCCAGCATGCCCAGCTACACAGGAGGGGTAAAAGATGAGAGCACTACAAGTCCCAGCATGCCCAGCTACACAGGAAGGGTTAAAGATGAGAGAACTATAAGTCCCAGCATGGCCAGCTACTCAGGAAGGGTAAAAGATGAGAGCACTACAAGTCCCAGCATGCCCAGCTACACAGGAAGGGTAAAAGATGAGAGCACTACAAGTCCCAGCATGGCCAGCTACTCAGGAAGGGTTAAAGATGAGAGCACTACAAGTCCCAGCATGCCCAGCTACACAGGAAGGGTTAAAGATGAGAGAACTATAAGTCCCAGCATGCCCAGCTACACAGGAAGGGTAAAAGATGAGAGCACTACAAGTCCCAGCATGCCCAGCTACACAGGAAGGGTAAAAGATGAGAGCACTACAAGTCCCAGCATGCCCAGTTACACAGGAAGGGTAAAAGATGAGAGCACTACAAGTCCCAGCATGGCCAGCTACACAGGAAGGGTTAAAGATGAGAGCACTACAAGTCCCAGCATGCCCAGCTACTCAGGAAGGGTTAAACAAGAAAGAACTACACGTCCCAGCATGCCCAGCTACACAGGAAGGGTTAAAGATGAGAGAACTATAAGTCCCAGCATGGCCAGCTACTCAGGAAGGGTAAAAGATGAGAGCACTACAAGTCCCAGCATGCCCAGCTACACAGGAAGGGTTAAAGATGAGAGCACTACAAGTCCCAGCATGCCCAGCTACACAGGAAGGGTTAAAGATGAGAGCACTACAAGTCCCAGCATGCCCAGCTACCCAGGAAGGGTTAAAGATGAGAGCACTACAAGTCCCAGCATGCCCAGCTACTCAGGAAGGGTAAAAGATGAGAGCACTACAAGTCCCAGCATGCCCAGCTACTCAGGAAGGGTTAAAGATGAGAGCACTACAAGTCCCAGCATGCCCAGCTACTCAGGAAGGGTAAAAGATGAGAGCACTACAAGTCCCAGCATGCCCAGCTACACAGGAAGGGTAAAAGATGAGAGCACTACAAGTCCCAGCATGGCCAGCTACACAGGAAGGGTTAAAGATGAGAGCACTACAAGTCCCAGCATGCCCAGCTACTCAGGAAGGGTTAAACAAGAAAGAACTACACGTCCCAGCATGCCCAGCTACACAGGAAGGGTTAAAGATGAGAGAACTATAAGTCCCAGCATGGCCAGCTACTCAGGAAGGGTAAAAGATGAGAGCACTACAAGTCCCAGCATGCCCAGCTACACAGGAAGGGTTAAAGATGAGAGCACTACAAGTCCCAGCATGCCCAGCTACACAGGAAGGGTTAAAGATGAGAGCACTACAAGTCCCAGCATGCCCAGCTACACAGGAAGGGTTAAAGATGAGAGCACTACAAGTCCCAGCATGCCCAGCTACTCAGGAAGGGTTAAAGATGAGAGCACTACAAGTCCCAGCATGCCCAGCTACACAGGAAGGGTTAAAGATGAGAGCACTACAAGTCCCAGCATGCCCAGCTACACAGGAAGGGTTACAGATGAGAGAACTACAAGTCCCAGCATGCCCAGTTACACAGGAAGGGTTACAGATGAGAGAACTACAAGTCCCAGCATGCCCAGCTACTCAGGAAGGGTTAAAGATGAGAGAACTATAAGTCCCAGCATGCCCAGCTACTCAGGAAGGGTAAAAGATGAGAGCACTACAAGTCCCAGCATGCCCAGTTACACAGGAAGGGTAAAAGATGAGAGCACTACAAGTCCCAGCATGGCCAGCTACTCAGGAAGGGTTAAAGATGAGAGCACTACAAGTCCCAGCATGCCCAGCTACACAGGAAGGGTTAAAGATGAGAGCACTACAAGTCCCAGCATGCCCAGCTACTCAGGAAGGGTTAAACAAGAAAGAACTACACGTCCCAGCATGCCCAGCTACACAGGAAGGGTTAAAGATGAGAGAACTATAAGTCCCAGCATGGCCAGCTACTCAGGAAGGGTAAAAGATGAGAGCACTACAAGTCCCAGCATGCCCAGCTACACAGGAAGGGTTAAAGATGAGAGCACTACAAGTCCCAGCATGCCCAGCTACACAGGAAGGGTTAAAGATGAGAGCACTACAAGTCCCAGCATGCCCAGCTACTCAGGAAGGGTTAAAGATGAGAGCACTACAAGTCCCAGCATGCCCAGCTACTCAGGAAGGGTAAAAGATGAGAGCACTACAAGTCCCAGCATGCCCAGCTACACAGGAAGGGTAAAAGATGAGAGCACTACAAGTCCCAGCATGGCCAGCTACACAGGAAGGGTTAAAGATGAGAGCACTACAAGTCCCAGCATGCCCAGCTACTCAGGAAGGGTTAAACAAGAAAGAACTACACGTCCCAGCATGCCCAGCTACACAGGAAGGGTTAAAGATGAGAGAACTATAAGTCCCAGCATGGCCAGCTACTCAGGAAGGGTAAAAGATGAGAGCACTACAAGTCCCAGCATGCCCAGCTACACAGGAAGGGTTAAAGATGAGAGCACTACAAGTCCCAGCATGCCCAGCTACACAGGAAGGGTTAAAGATGAGAGCACTACAAGTCCCAGCATGCCCAGCTACACAGGAAGGGTTAAAGATGAGAGCACTACAAGTCCCAGCATGCCCAGCTACTCAGGAAGGGTTAAAGATGAGAGCACTACAAGTCCCAGCATGCCCAGCTACACAGGAAGGGTTAAAGATGAGAGCACTACAAGTCCCAGCATGCCCAGCTACACAGGAAGGGTTACAGATGAGAGAACTACAAGTCCCAGCATGCCCAGTTACACAGGAAGGGTTACAGATGAGAGAACTACAAGTCCCAGCATGCCCAGCTACTCAGGAAGGGTTAAAGATGAGAGAACTATAAGTCCCAGCATGCCCAGCTACTCAGGAAGGGTAAAAGATGAGAGCACTACAAGTCCCAGCATGCCCAGCTACACAGGAAGGGTTACAGATGAGAGAACTACAAGTCCCAGCATGCCCAGTTACACAGGAAGGGTTACAGATGAGAGAACTACAAGTCCCAGCATGCCCAGCTACTCAGGAAGGGTAAAAGATGAGAGCACTACAAGTCCCAGCATGCCCAGCTACACAGGAAGGGTTAAAGATGAGAGCACTACAAGTCCCAGCATGCCCAGCTACTCAGGAAGGGTTAAAGATGAGAGCACTACAAGTCCCAGCATGCCCAGCTACTCATGAGGGGTTAAACAAAAAAGAACTACAAGTCCCAGAATGCCCAGCTACACAGGAAGGGTTACAGATGAGAGCACTACAAGTCCCAGCATGGCCAGCTACACAGGAAGGGTTAAAGATGAGAGCACTACAAGTCCCAGCATGCCCAGCTACACAGGAAGGGTTAAAGATGAGAGCACTACAAGTCCCAGCATGCCCAGCTACTCAGGAAGGGTTAAAGATGAGAGCACTACAAGTCCCAGCATGCCCAGCTACACAGGAAGGGTTAAAGATGAGAGAACTACAAATCCCAGCATGGCCAGCTACTCAGGAAGGGTTAAAGATGAGAGCACTACAAGTCCCAGCATGCCCAACTACACAGGAAGGGTTAAAGAGGAGAGCACTACAAGTCTCAGCATGCCCAGCTACTCAGGAAGGGTTAAAGATGAGAGCACTACAAGTCCCAGCATGCCCAGCTACTCAGGAAGGGTTAAAGATGAGAGCACTACAAGTCCCAGCATGCCCAGCTACACAGGAAGGGTTAAAGAGGAGAGCACTACAAGTCCCAGCATGCCCAGCTACTCAGGAAGGGTTAAAGATGAGAGCACTACAAGTCCCAGCATGCCCAGCTACTCAGGAAGGGTTAAAATGAGAGCACTACAAGTCCCAGCATGGCCAGCTACACAGGAAGGGTTAAAGATGAGAGCACTACAAGTCCCAGCATGCCCAGCTACACAGGAAGGGTTAAAGATGAGAGAACTATAAGTCCCAGCATGCCCAGCTACACAGGAAGGGTTACAGATGAGAGAACTATAAGTCCCAGCATGCCCAGCTACACAGGAAGGGTTAAAGATGAGAGCACTACAAGTCCCAGCATGCCCAGCTACACAGGAAGGTTTAAAGATGAGAGCACTACAAGTCCCAGCATGCCCAGCTACTCAGGAAGGGTTAAAGATGAGAGCACTACAAGTCCCAGCATGCCCAGCTACTCAGGAAGGGTTAAAGATGAGAGCACTACAAGTCCCAGCATGCCCAGCTACTCAGGAAGGGTTAAAGATGAGAGCACTACAAGTCCCAGCATGCCCAGCTACTCAGGAAGGGTAAAAGATGAGAGCACTACAAGTCCCAGCATGCCCAGCTACACAGGAAGGGTTAAAGATGAGAGCACTACAAGTCCCAGCATGCCCAGCTACTCAGGAAGGGTAAAAGATGAGAGCACTACAAGTCCCAGCATGCCCAGCTACTCAGGAAGGGTTAAAGATGAGAGCACTACAAGTCCCAGCATGGCCAGCTACTCAGGAAGGGTAAAAGATGAGAGCACTACAAGTCCCAGCATGCCCAGCTACTCAGGAAGGGTTAAAGATGAGAGCACTACAAGTCCCAGCATGCCCAGCTACACAGGAAGGGTTAAAGATGAGAGCAGTACAAGTCCCAGCATGCCCAGCTACACAGGAAGGGTTAAAGATGAGAGCACTACAAGTCCCAGCATGCCCAGCTACTCAGGAAGGGTTAAAGATGAGAGCACTACAAGTCCCAGCATGCCCAGCTACACAGGAAGGGTTAAAGATGAGAGCACTACAAGTCCCAGCATGCCCAGCTACTCAGGAAGGGTTAAAGATGAGAGCACTACAAGTCCCAGCATGCCCAGCTACTCAGGAAGGGTTAAAGATGAGAGCACTACAAGTCCCAGCATGCCCAGCTACACAGGAAGGGTAAAAGATGAGAGCACTACAAGTCCCAGCATGCCCAGCTACTCAGGAAGGGTAAAAGATGAGAGCACTACAAGTCCCAGCATGCCCAGCTACTCAGGAAGGGTTAAAGATGAGAGCACTACAAGTCCCAGCATGCCCAGCTACTCAGGAAGGGTTAAAGATGAGAGCACTACAAGTCCCAGCATGCCCAGCTACACAGGAAGGGTTAAAGATGAGAGCACTACAAGTCCCAGCATGCCCAGCTACTCAGGAAGGGTTAAAGATGAGAGCACTACAAGTCCCAGCATGCCCAGCTACTCAGGAAGGGTTAAAGATGAGAGCACTACAAGTCCCAGCATGCCCAGCTACACAGGAAGGGTTAAAGATGAGAGCACTACAAGTCCCAGCATGCCCAGCTACACAGGAAGGGTTAAAGATGAGAGCACTACAAGTCCCAGCATGCCCAGCTACACAGGAAGGGTAAAAGATGAGAGCACTACAAGTCCCAGCATGCCCAGCTACACAGGAAGGGTAAAAGATGAGAGCACTACAAGTCCCAGCATGGCCAGCTACTCAGGAAGGGTAAAAGATGAGAGCACTACAAGTCCCAGCATGCCCAGCTACACAGGAAGGGTTAAAGATGAGAGCACTACAAGTCCCAGCATGCCCAGCTACACAGGAAGGGTTAAAGATGAGAGCACTACAAGTCCCAGCATGCCCAGCTACACAGGAAGGGTTAAAGATGAGAGCACTACAAGTCCCAGCATGCCCAGCTACTCAGGAAGGGTTAAAGATGAGAGAACTATAAGTCCCAGCATGCCCAGCTACACAGGAAGGGTTAAAGATGAGAGCACTACAAGTCCCAGCATGCCCAGCTACACAGGAAGGGTTAAAGATGAGAGCACTACAAGTCCCAGCATGCCCAGCTACCCAGGAAGGGTTAAAGATGAGAGCACTACAAGTCCCAGCATGCCCAGCTACACAGGAAGGGTTAAAGATGAGAGCACTACAAGTCCCAGCATGCCCAGCTACTCAGGAAGGGTTAAAGATGAGAGCACTACAAGTCCCAGCATGCCCAGTTACACAGGAAGGGTTAAAGATGAGAGAACTATAAGTCCCAGCATGCCCAGCTACACAGGAAGGGTAAAAGATGAGAGCACTACAAGTCCCAGCATGCCCAGCTACCCAGGAAGGGTTAAAGATGAGAGCACTACAAGTCCCAGCATGCCCAGCTACTCAGGAAGGGTTAAAGATGAGAGCACTACAAGTCCCAGCATGCCCAGCTACTCAGGAAGGGTTAAAGATGAGAGCACTACAAGTCCCAGCATGCCCAGCTACTCAGGAAGGGTTAAAGATGAGAGCACTACAAGTCCCAGCATGCCCAGCTACTCAGGAAGGGTTAAAGATGAGAGCACTACAAGTCCCAGCATGCCCAGTTACACAGGAAGGGTTAAAGATGAGAGAACTATAAGTCCCAGCATGCCCAGCTACTCAGGAAGGGTAAAAGATGAGAGAACTACAAGTCCCAGCATGCCCAGCTACACAGGAAGGGTAAAAGATGAGAGCACTACAAGTCCCAGCATGCCCAGCTACACAGGAAGGGTTAAAGATGAGAGCACTACAAGTCCCAGCATGCCCAGCTACCCAGGAAGGGTTAAAGATGAGAGCACTACAAGTCCCAGCATGCCCAGCTACACAGGAAGGGTTAAAGATGAGAGAACTACAAGTCCCAGCATGCCCAGCTACACAGGAAGGGTTAAAGATGAGAGAACTACAAGTCCCAGCATGCCCAGCTACACAGGAAGGGTTAAAGAACTACAAGTCCCAGCATGCCCAGCTACTCAGGAAGGGTTAACGAAGAACTACAAGTCCCAGCATGCCCAGGCTGTTATTATGGATATGACAGCAGATGTAGGAAAGTGTATGAAGAGGACAACAACTCCCAGCATATCCGGGCTGTTCTGGTGAGAAATCAGGGGGAGGAGTCTAAGGGAACTGCAAGTTTCAGCATTCCCCGGCTCCCGCCTCAGTGTGAGCCCCGCCCACTCACATGACCGATCACATGGTGATGATGGTGACATCATCACAGCTCAACCCCGCCCATCCACGGGGCGCATGTTGATGACGTCATCGCAGGTCCTTCTGCTCTTCCGCTCTACAGCTCCTGATGTGAGGAGGTGAAACACCAACTGCAGACGAGTCTCCCGCATCACGTGACGCCCCCTGCTGTGCAGGAGCAGACAGGACCCGGAGGGGAAGAGTTCAGCTCTGGAGGTAATGGAGGGGATGTGGAGCCGCCCCCCAAAAAGTGGGACAGAAAGCCCCCCTGAGAGGCCAAAACAGCCAGTCTGGTCTGATATACTTGGGGCATGTCAGTGCAGACATATTGTTCCAGTACTGTCCCCCTGCCCCTCCTAATCGCCCCCCTCACCACCGCTGCCCCCTGTGCCCCCTCACCGCCCCTCCTAATCGCCCCCCTCACCACCGCCGCCCCCTGTGCCCCCTCACCGCCCCTCCTAATCGCCCCCCTCACCACCGCCGCCCCCTGTGCCCCCTCACCGCCCCTCCTAATCGCTCCCCTCACCACCGCCGCCCCCTGTGCCCCCTCACCGCCCCTCCTAATCGCCCCCCTCACCACCGCCGCCCCCTGTGCCCCCCTCACCGCCCCTCCTACTCGCCCCCCTCACCACCGCCGCCCCCTGTGCCCCCTCACCACCGCCGCCCCCTGTGCCCCCTCACCGCCCCTCCTAATCGCTCCCCTCACCACCGCTGCCCCCTGTGCCCCCTCACCGCCCCTCCTAATCGCCCCCCTCACCACCGCCGCCCCCTGTGCCCCCTCACCGCCCCTCCTAATCGCCCCCCTCACCACCGCCGCCCCCTGTGCCCCCTCACCGCCCCTCCTAATCGCCCCCCTCACCACCGCCGCCCCCTGTGCCCCCTCACCGCCCCTCCTAATCGCTCCCCTCACCACCGCCGCCCCCTGTGCCCCCTCACCGCCCCTCCTAATCGCCCCCCTCACCACCGCCGCCCCCTGTGCCCCCCTCACCGCCCCTCCTACTCGCCCCCCTCACCACCGCCGCCCCCTGTGCCCCCTCACCACCGCCGCCCCCTGTGCCCCCTCACCGCCCCTCCTAATCGCTCCCCTCACCACCGCCGCCCCCTGTGCCCCCTCACCGCCCCTCCTAATCGCCCCCCTCACCACCGCCGTCCCCTGTGCCCCCTCACCGCCCCTCCTAATCGCCCCCCTCACCACCGCCGCCCCCTGTGCCCCCTCACCGCCCCTCCTAATCGCCCCCCTCACCACCGCCGCCCCCTGTGCCCCCTCACCGCCCCTCCTAATCGCCCCCCTCACCACCGCCGCCCCCTGTGCCCCCTCACCGCCCCTCCTAATCGCTCCCCTCACCACCGCCGCCCCCTGTACCCCCTCACCGCCCCTGTGCCCCCTCACCGCCCCTCCTAATCGCTCCCCTCACCACCGCCGCCCCCTGTGCCCCCTCACCGCCCCTCCTAATCGCCCCCCTCACCACCGCCGCCCCCTGTGCCCCCTCACCGCCCCTCCTAATCGCCCCCCTCACCACCGCCGCCCCCTGTGCCCCCTCACCGCCCTTCCTAATCGCTCCCCTCACCACCGCCGCCCCCTGTGCCCCCTCACCGCCCCTCCCAATCGCCCCCCTCACCACCGCCGCCCCCTGTGCCCCCTCACCGCCCCTCCTAATCGCTCCCCTCACCACCGCCGCCCCCTGTGCCCCCTCACTGCCCCTCCTAATCGCCCCCCTCACCGCCCCCTTCTCCCCCTCACCACCCCTCCTGATCGCCCCCCTCACCGCTGCCGTCCCCCTGCACCCCCTCCTCACTGCCACCGTCCCCCTGCTCCCCTTCTTCACCGCCGACGTCCCCTCCTCACCGCCACCACCTCACTGCCCCTCCTAATCACCCCCTCCTCACCTGCCGTCCCCCTGCGCCCCTCTTCACCGCTGCCCCCTGGGGTGACAGTTGGCGTGTTTTTATCACGGGTTTTATATCCATTCTCCTCTTATTTGCATATTTGACCACACCCAGTTGAAAAGTCGTAAAGACGGTCACCGCTGACCCGTGACATTGGGGGTCACTGCCCCCTTCGAGCATACGCGGGCTCCAAAACCCTCTGCACAGCACCTCCAATTCACTTCTATCTACTCCTGAAGAAATTTTAAAAAACTCCTTATGGGAAATAAAATCCTGTGTGGAGGAGCCGCTCCGAGCCAAGGGCTGTCCAATCGGAAGAGCCGCTCCGAGCCAAGGGCTGTCCAATCGGAAGAGCCGCTCCGAGCCAAGGGCTGTCCAATCGGAAGAGCCGCTCCGAGCCAAGGGCTGTCCAATCGGAAGAGCCGCTCCGAGCCAAGGGCTGTCCAATCGGAAGAGCCGCTCCGAGCCAAGGGCTGTCCAATCGGAAGAGCCGCTCCGAGCCAAGGGCTGTCCAATCGGAAGAGCCGCTCCGAGCCAAGGGCTGTCCAATCGGAAGAGCCGCTCCGAGCCAAGGGCTGTCCAATCGGAAGAGCCGCTCCGAGCCAAGGGCTGTCCAATCGGAAGAGCCGCTCCGAGCCAAGGGCTGTCCAATCGGAAGAGCCGCTCCGAGCCAAGGGCTGTCCAATCGGAAGAGCCGCTCCGAGCCAAGGGCTGTCCAATCGGAAGAGCCGCTCCGAGCCAAGGGCTGTCCAATCGGAAGAGCCGCTCCGAGCCAAGGGCTGTCCAATCGGAAGAGCCGCTCCGAGCCAAGGGCTGTCCAATCGGAAGAGCCGCTCCGAGCCAAGGGCTGTCCAATCGGAAGAGCCGCTCCGAGCCAAGGGCTGTCCAATCGGAAGAGCCGCTCCGAGCCAAGGGCTGTCCAATCGGAAGAGCCGCTCCGAGCCAAGGGCTGTCCAATCGGAAGAGCCGTTCCGAGCCAAGCGCTGTCCAATCGGAAGAGCCGTTCCGAGCCAAGCGCTGTCCAATCGGAAGAGCCGCTCCGAGCCAAGCGCTGTCCAATCGGAAGAGCCGCTCCGAGCCAAGCGCTGTCCAATCGGAAGAGCCGCTCCGAGCCAAGCGCTGTCCAATCGGAAGAGCCGCTCCGAGCCAAGCGCTGTCCAATCGGAAGAGCCGCTCCGAGCCAAGCGCTGTCCAATCGGAGGAGCACGACAGGAAAACCTGGTTACCTCCCGTGGCGCTCACACAGCCGCACCCTCCCGTGGCGCTCCTGCGTGCACACAGCCCCACCCTGACGTCCCGCTCTTGTGCAGATGCTCTGGTTGTTGGCTCCATTTTAGAAATATATTGAATAAGTCAGATTTGTGGACGCACAGGGCCGCGCTGATTGTTACGGGAACGCCTGTGTTTGTTTCTTTAGACGCTGTGATAATGGACGGGGCCTTTGGTTTCCTCTAAATCGCTTAGTCTGTCTGACCCTAAATCGGAGCCTCAGATCCTCCTCGGACGCTGCTCCTCCCGCCCTCCCTGAGGCAACACGTTTCTCTCTCTTCACTTGGTTCTTTCTGTGTTTTTTAGTTTATATTTTCCTTTATCTCCCTTCTTTTGTGACGGCCTTGATTGTGCGTCTGGAGGATGCTCCAGAATGATTCGCCAGCCATTCTTCTCTCATAGATCTAAACGCTGTCTTTTCTAATGATACAGACTTTGATGCCCCACCCCCAGCTTGAGGGGCGGACGTGCCCTGACAGGTGATTCTCACGCTCCCAACCATCGGAACTAGATATGTCCATTTCTAAAGCTCTTTGCATCAAGTGTTCTCCTAAGATTGACTTTAGGCCTGACGTAGGCCGACATTGTTCTGTGGTGATTGCCAGTGATGGAGGCCGGTGGTGCGGCTTCAGGCATGTCTGGAAAGCCGTCACATTATGTTATCTCCACCAGGGAATGTCTGGAGCTCCTCAGAAATGGGTTGTTAGATCTTTACTCATCATCCTTCCTCTTATTCTTGTGAATTCTCTTAAGATGCAGACAAAGTTAGTAGAATATAATCTGGCTTCAAAGCGTTGTCACCGGCCATCCTGTCTCCATGGTCCTAGGCTGGATGAGGAGCTCTCACTTACACCTGTATAATCCTACCTAGAAATTAGCTTTAGTTTCCGTCTCTTCAGGGCTTCTCTTGACCCTATCAAGACTTCGAGGGAACCAGGTTTTGAGCCCCCACGTAAGGAAGGGTCACAGTTAGCCAAGTAAGTGCTGGGCCAGAGTTGGAAGCTGCAGTTATCCGCAGGGTGGATTTGATTTAAATCACTGGTCAGTAAGGCTTGATAAATCAGTGATTTTAAATCAAAGTTTCTACCTAAACTAGTTCTTGCTACTTTAACATGCAAGTAGATGAAGATTTTTAGAATCCCTTTTTATATTACTTTTTTCTCCCCAGTTTAATGGGTTAATCATTCATATTTGGACACCACTGTTCTGTTGTACTTAGGAAGGAGAAAAATAATCCTGACCTTAATAACAATTTAAATAGATTTATTCAACTGAAACAATAACAACATTACAGCATAAGTTATTTGCTTAAACAAACATCCATGTTTGTTAACTAATTTGGCTAAACAAAATATATATTTTAAGAAACTTAGACTGTCAGCCCAGCCGACACATGAAAAACGTAAATACTACTGTCCCTGCTGTCCTCTGTAGCTCACTTGTCGTCATCTTCATCATCATCTTCTTCTTTGTTCCTATTCATAATCTGGAAAAGAAAAACAAGCTTTCCTGCTTTATTGGGTCCCAACCGATTTCTCAATTTAGAATGAATGAGTCCAAAGGAAGCGCATATTCTTCCAACGCCTGCAGAAGAAGCTACTGCTGTTAAAAGTGAAATCATTACTTGAACAGTCTCTAAATCCAAGCGCTTAAGTGACTTCCACCAGTTTACTGGTGTGACCTTCCTTAAAATATCTTCAGCAAACATATATTTCTTGAATGGTTCCCCCTTAGCTCTGAAGTTTATTATAGTTGGCATTAAAGATGGATGATTGCTGGATACCCATGTCATAGCTAACTCCTCTTCCTCAGCACTTAGGTTTTGACCCTGATATTGGATATTGACAATATTTGCCAAAAAAAGAGCTGGAGTCAGTGCTTGTCCCATTCGTTTGATTACTGTTGTAATTTAATTCTGTCCATGTGTAGATCTGTTTTTAAGTGTTCACTCAGTTCCTTCCAAATTTCAACAGCATCCGCAATAAAACAGCTATTTTTCTGTATTTTGTTTAAAGCTTGAGAGATGGGTTTCAGGAAGCTCAGCATATGTTCAACATTTCTCTTAAGCTCAATGTTGAGGATTTTGGCCGTGACAGTGCCATCTATTTTATCTCGATTTTCTTCACAAAGTGTCATCAGAATAGGCCAGTTTTTGATATACTGCTCAAAACAGTCCACCACAGAGTTCCATCTAACATCTTGTGGGAGCGTTAGCTTGGTTCCACCCATCCTTTTCAGAGCTGCTGCAGCAAAATGATTATTACGGAAGTATTTAGCAATTTCAACAACATTAGCCTTTATTTCTGGAACACTTAAGTCTTTGGCTAAGAGGTGCAGCAAATGAGCACTGCAACCATATGTTATTAGCAGCTTTGTATTCCCTCCCTGCTCTTCTAAATCTCTTCTCATCTTGGATACGTTTGCAGCATTGTCAGTGACCAAACTGCGTACTAGACATTTGCATTTTTGTTCACATGTCGTTATAGCTTTTACTGCCACTTCTTGTAAGTATTCTGCTGTGTGTGCATTTCCTGACGTATCAGTTGTTTGTGCAAGGCAGACTTTACCTTCTTCTGTTGTTCTACAAGCACATACAATAGGATCATTGTGGACATTACTCCACCCATCAATACTTAGGGTAACAATTGTACCCTCCAGAGCTGTTGCACATTGCTCCATTTCTCTGTCATACACTTGATCCAGCAGTTTCCCTGCAACATCAGCTCTGCTGGGTGGACTGTATCCTGGTCTCAGTGACTGAACCATATTAATGAAATGTGGGTTCTCAGTCAGACGGAAAGAAGAGTTCGTTGCATAAATAAACTGGGCAATTTTTTCCATCAATCAACTCTTTTTCTAATCTGCTAGTTCTTATCACAAACCTATCTATGGTGGTTCCAGAAGGTTTTTTCTTCCTTTTGGGTGATGGTGATATGTGGCTGTGGGTGTCTGATGATGATGCTGCTAATGAAGCACTATCCTGGATGGAGAACTCTGAAACTGTAGAACAGGATGATGGTGATCTTGGAGGTGGATAGTTTCCAGAATCCATCAATTCCCCTAAACAAAAAAGTCAATGCTGTTATTTTATTGTTTATTATACAATTTCTGCTTATTGTACACAGCACATCACTGCCCCTGCCCCAAAAGGAATATTTGTTTTTCTTCATAACGGTACCAAATGACAGTAACATGCAGTAATAATAAGAAATATAATTTTTCTCACACATGACAGTTCAGTCTTTAGAAATAGGATTCAATAAAAATGTCTACCAACCTGAAGATCCTGCCTGTTCAGAAGTGTTTCTTCATCTTCATCTCCGCACTTCTCATGATGTTGCCTCATTCGCGCCACCAGGCCTTGCATCTTTGTTGCATCGTTTGCATTTTGCACGCATGCCTGCCTTACCGATAGGTGAAGGAGCTTCATTAAAATATTCCCAAACTGGGTCTCTTTTACGGCCTGCTGCCATTATAAGGAATGAATGTAATAAACCTCAGATCGTACACACAAACAGATCCAGACTTGTCTGTCTGTGGCTATGCTGCAGTATTGTGCTCAAAGTTTCACTTTCATTTTCTTGTCTGCTTGCCCTTCCTCCTCCTCACACTTAGATTCACATTCTTCTTGTGTTGTGCAGATCTATTCCACTCCAAACAATCAGAAACGTATTGTCCAACTTCTTGGACTTGGCACTGAAGGGGTTGATTCTGTATTCATAGGTTTGTAGGACAATAGGATTAAGGTCTTTTTCTCAACTCTGTTCATGTTGTAATATTTTTGCCGTGAAGAAGAGGCTGGGACCTCTGCGGAGTCAAATTCAGTTTTGAGAACTGCGTAAGTAAAGCGAGCGTCTGTGATAATATAGGAGAGATACTGCCCACTAATCCTACAGAAACCTCTGGAAGAGCATGGCATTGTGAATGTTACACATATACAGCCTTTATTCTACTGAACAACTCAGCTTTATCTCATGATGGAAGAACCTTTGGATGGTAAAATATTTTCCTCAAAAAGCAGTTTATTGAAAAAAATCCGATTTAAATAAAAAAAAATCCGATTTTTTTTTTTTTTTTTTTTGATTTTTTTTAAAAAAAACATTGATTTTTATCCACCCTGGTTATCGGTGAATTCTGGCCTAGCCGGAGGATATGATGGAAATATTAATTGAATCCCTCATTTGAGGACTCCAGGAGCCGGGTCTTCTCTGCTGAGTAATTGGGGGTCTGTATTGTCCTCTGTGAATCCGAACATCTGCTTATTTCATAAAGGTACCTGCAGGACTAGATCCCTACGGTTCATCCCGTTTTCTCACTTTCCTATCCAAAAGTCCTGTTGAATGACCCACAAAGGATGGACAAGGATCAGAATGAGATCACCAAGAGAATATTAAACTTCACCTTGGAGATGATCTACCTGCTGACCGGAGAGGTAACATTTCTTTTTTTCTCTGATCTGTCTATTATTATTAAAGCTGAATGTAGGAAAGGTAATAGTCTACATAATAGGGAGTATCGGGAACCAACCAGTGTCCTGCACGACGGCTCCCAGACCTTCCAAGTGACCAAATTTAACCACACGTGGAGATCAGCCGCCAATGTGGTCTGTTAGGCATCATCGTAACCAATGCGCCCAAGTAGGGTGGAGAACTAGCGGGAATGAGAAAAGGGACCGCCAGAAACCAGGAGGGTCAGGCGGCCGGAAGCCAGGCGGGTCAGGCGGCCGGAAGCCAGGCGGGTCAGGCGGCCGGAAGCCAGGCGGGTCAGGCGGCCGGAAGCCAGGCGGGTCAGGCGGCCGGAAGCCAGGCGGGTCAGGCGGCCGGAAGCCAGGCGGGTCAGGAGGCCGGAAGCCAGGCGGGTCAGGAGGCCGGAAGCCAGGCGGGTCAGGAGGCCGGAAGCCAGGCGGGTCAGGAGGCCGGAAGCCAGGCGGGTCAGGTGGCCGGAAGCCAGGCGGGTCAGGCGGCCGGAAGCCAGGCGGCCGGAAGCCAGGCGGGTCAGGCGGCCGGAAGCCAGGCGGGTCAGGCGGCCGGAAGCCAGGCGGGTCAGGCGGCCGGAAGCCAGGCGGGTCAGGCGGCCGGAAGCCAGGCGGGTCAGGCGGCCGGAGAGTGGAGCGCAGATCAGGAATTGTACTAACTAACATCTGTATTATCTGTAGATAGAACAAGCAGGCGTCCGGCGCTTTACTGTGAGAGTATATAGGGGTCATGACCAATTCACTACGAGTTCAGAAGGGATCAGGATTAGAGAAGAGCAGATCTCCTGACATTGATTTCTGGTTCTTTTGGCTTGAATTGAAAGTTCTCCGATTGCCATTAAAGGCGTGTATGACGTGGCCATATCAAATGCTGCAACGCAAAGACGGCCATAGTAATGGCAAAGTGTCATCGGCATATACAGCGGGTGAGATCAGTATTGATATATACATACATATATATATACATACATATATATATACATATATATATATATATATATATATATGTATATATGTGAAGAAAAAAACAAAAGGCCAGCACTAAATGTGCACTTCAGCACTAACAATTCCAAACTGTACTTATTATAAAAATTTTGAGATTTTTGGCAAAAAATTGCAATTTCTTGAGCTGCCTCGCCACGTCACGGCAGTGAAGTTCTCCGATTGCCATTAAAGGCGTGTATGACGTGGCCATATCAAATGCTGCAACGCAAAGACGGCCTTAGCAATGGCAAAGTGTCATCGGCATATACAGCGGGTGAAATCAGTATTGATATATATATATACATACATACATACACATATATATATATATATATATATATATATATATAATGTATAAAGCTGCTAGGGATATGGATTTCTCACCAGATGTCGGTAACAACCCGTCCAATCCACACAAGGAAAGAAATCACCATAGATATCCATATATGATGTGTAATAATGAGAAATGGCACAGGGAAAGTATTGACTACACTTGCTGAAATGTATTTAATACTTGGTACATTCTCATTTGTTGGTGACAAAGCTTCCAGATGCCTCCGGTATGGAGACACTAGTCACCTGCATTGCTCAGGTGGATTTTGGTCCATTCTTCCGCACACACTCCTCACATCCTGTATGGAGACACTAGTCACCTGCATTGCTCAGGTGGATTTTGGCCCATTCTTCCACACACTCCTCACATCCTGTATGGAGACACTGGTCACCTGCATTGCTCAGGTGGATTTTGGCCCATTCTTCCACACACTCCTCACATCCTGTATGGAGACACTGGTCACCTGCATTGCTCAGGTGGATTTTGGCCCATTCTTCCGCACACTCCTCACATCCTGTATAGAGACACTAGTCGCCTGCATTGCTCAGGTGGATTTTGGCCCATTCTTCCGCACACACTCCTCACCTCCTGTATGGAGACACTAGTCGCCTGCAGTGCTCAGGTGGATTTTGGTCCATTCTTCCGCACACACTCCTCACCTCCTGTATGGAGACACTAGTCGCCTGCAGTGCTCAGGTGGATTTTGGTCCATTCTTCCGCACACACTCCTCACCTCCTGTATGGAGACACTAGTCGCCTGCATTGCTCAGGTGGATTTTGGCCCATTCTTCTTCTGCACACACTCCTCACATCCTGTATGGAGACACTAGTCGCCTGCATTGGTCAGGTGGATTACGCTCCATTCTTCCACACACACTCCTCACATCCTGTATGGAGACACTAGTCACCTGCATTTCTCAGGTGGATTTGGTCCATTCTTCCGCACACACTCCTCACATCCTGTATGGAGACACTAGTCGCCTGCATTGCTCAGGTGGATTTTGGCCCATTCTTCCGCACACACTCCTCACATCCTGTATGGAGACACTAGTCGCCTGCATTCCTCAGGTGGATTTTGGCCTATTCTTCCGCACACACTCCTCACATCCTGTATGGAGACACTAGTTGCTTGCATTCCTCAGGTGGATTTTGGCCCATTCTTCCGCACACACTCCTCACATCCTGTAAAGAGACACTAGTCGCCTGCATTGCTCAGGTGGATTTTGGCCCATTCTTCCGCACACACTCCTCACATCCTGTATGGAGACACTAGTTGCCTGCATTGCTCAATTGGTCCATTCTTACACACACACACTCACTGTGACGGGGTATGCAACAGAGCAGTGAGGGATGCCAGGCCAAGGAACAATCCAAAGGGCTTTATTGGAACCACAAAGATAAAGCACCAAACAAATATAAATCCTTAAAGTCTGCAAGGAGTCCACAACAAAACAAAAGATCCAGGGGCACCGCCCGGTATTCCGATGCCAGGGAAAATATAGCAATGGTCCTTATATGAGTTCCTTGAGTCCAACAAGGTGAACAACAAAACACAATCCCACGTGGCCACTGATCTCCAGTCTGTAACAGTCCATACACAGGCCCAAGGATCCAGCCTCAGCTATAGATCCTAGTGCTTCTCCAGCTGAGATCCAACTAACCTAACATGGGTCTCATTGTTCTTCTCTCCTGGGATCAGCCCCTTAGGTGGGCCCAACTCCCCCTACACATCTGATACATGAATGGACTTTAGACTCCTGGCTCTGTTCTGTTTACCAAGTTGTGGTTGGAGGAGTCCCATGCTGAGAAGAACAAACCATCTCCCAGCAGAAGCATCACAAAGGAGACAGACTATTACACCATGAGCACAGGCGGGGGAGGGACACGCTGTTACACACACTCCTCACATCCTTTATGGAGACACTAGTCTCCTGCATTGCTCAGGTGGATTTTGGCCCATTCTTACACACACACTCCTCACATCCTGTATGGAAACACTAGTCACCTGCATTGCTCAGGTGGATTTTGGCCCATTCTTCTGCACACACTCCTCACATCCTGTATGGAGGCACTGGTCGCCTGCATTGCTCAGGTGGATTTTGGCCCATTCTTCCGCACACACACTCCTCACATCCTGTATGGAGACACTAGTCACCTGCATTGCTCAGGTGGATTTTGGCCCATTCTTCCGCACACACTCCTCACCTCCTGTATGGAGACACTAGTCGCCTGCAGTGCTCAGGTGGATTTTGGTCCATTCTTCCGCACACACTCCTCACCTCCTGTATGGAGACACTAGTCGCCTGCAGTGCTCAGGTGGATTTTGGTCCATTCTTCCGCACACACTCCTCACCTCCTGTATGGAGACACTAGTCGCCTGCAGTGCTCAGGTGGATTTTGGTCCATTCTTCCGCACACACTCCTCACCTCCTGTATGGAGACACTAGTCGCCTGCAGTGCTCAGGTGGATTTTGGTCCATTCTTCCACACACACTCCTCACATCCTGTATGGAGACACTAGTCGCCTGCATTGCTCAGGTGGATTTTGGCCCATTCTTCTGCACACACTCCTCACATCCTGTATGGAGACACTAGTCGCCTGCATTGCTCAGGTGGATTTTGGCCCATTCTTCTGCACACACTCCTCACATCCTGTATGGAGACACTAGTCGCCTGCATTGCTCAGGTGGATTTTGGCCCATTCTTCTTCTGCACACACTCCTCACATCCTGTATGGAGACACTAGTCGCCTGCATTGGTCAGGTGGATTACGCTCCATTCTTCCACACACACTCCTCACATCCTGTATGGAGACACTAGTCACCTGCATTTCTCAGGTGGATTTGGTCCATTCTTCCGCACACACTCCTCACATCCTGTATGGAGACACTAGTCGCCTGCATTGCTCAGGTGGATTTTGGTCCATTCTTCCGCACACTCCTCACATCCTGTATGGAGACACTAGTCGCCTGCATTGCTCAGGTGGATTTTGGTCCATTCTTCCGCACACACTCCTCACCTCCTGTATGGAGACACTAGTCGCCTGCAGTGCTCAGGTGGATTTTGGTCCATTCTTCCGCACACACTCCTCACCTCCTGTATGGAGACACTAGTCGCCTGCAGTGCTCAGGTGGATTTTGGTCCATTCTTCCGCACACACTCCTCACCTCCTGTATGGAGACACTAGTCGCCTGCAGTGCTCAGGTGGATTTTGGTCCATTCTTCCGCACACACTCCTCACATCCTGTATGGAGACACTAGTCGCCTGCAGTGCTCAGGTGGATTTTGGTCCATTCTTCCGCACACACTCCTCACCTCCTGTATGGAGACACTAGTCGCCTGCAGTGCTCAGGTGGATTTTGGTCCATTCTTCCACACACACTCCTCACATCCTGTATGGAGACACTAGTCGCCTGCATTGCTCAGGTGGATTTTGGCCCATTCTTCTGCACACACTCCTCACATCCTGTATGGAGACACTAGTCGCCTGCATTGCTCAGGTGGATTTTGGTCCATTCTTCCGCACACACTCCTCACATCCTGTATGGAGACACTAGTCGCCTGCATTGCTCAGGTGGATTTTGGCCCATTCTTCTTCTGCACACACTCCTCACATCCTGTATGGAGACACTAGTCGCCTGCATTGGTCAGGTGGATTACGGTCCATTCTTCCACACACACTCCTCACATCCTGTATGGAGACACTAGTCGCCTGCATTGCTCAGGTGGATTTTGGCCCATTCTTCTGCACACACTCCTCACATCCTGTATGGAGACACTAGTCGCCTGCATTGCTCAGGTGGATTTTGGTCCATTCTTCCGCACACACTCCTCACATCCTGTATGGAGACACTAGTCGCCTGCATTGCTCAGGTGGATTTTGGCCCATTCTTCTTCTGCACACACTCCTCACATCCTGTATGGAGACACTAGTCGCCTGCATTGGTCAGGTGGATTACGGTCCATTCTTCCACACACACTCCTCACATCCTGTATGGAGACACTAGTCACCTGCATTTCTCAGGTGGATTTGGTCCATTCTTCCGCACACACTCCTCACATCCTGCAGGTCCTGGCTCCTTCTATGATCTCTGAGCTTTAGTTCCTTCTAGACATTTTCTATTGGATTCAGCTCCAGTGATCGGCTCGGCCAGTCTAACAGATTTATTTTTTTTCCTTGGCTTTGTGTTTGGGGTCATTGTCTACTGAAATGTCCACCCTCGTTTCATCTTCATCATACTGGTAGATGGCAGCAGATTTTTATCAGGAATGTCTCCGTACATTTGTCCATTCATCCTTCCTTCAGTTATAAGACGTTTGCCAGTGCCGTCTGCTGAATATCAGCAGTACACCATGATGTTCTCACCTCCACACTTCACTGGTGTTGGTGTTTTTGGGGTGATTTGCCTTTTGGCCTTCAAACATGGGTCTGTCTTATGGCATCTAAATAAATGCCGGTCTCATCTGACCAGACTATAGTCTCCCAGTATTTCACGGGTTTCTACAAATGTTGTTGAGGAAACTTTAACAAGTTCTAAACATGATTTTTGTTCAGCAATGGAGTCTTGCGTGTTGAGCGTGCATACAGGAGCGTGCATACAGGCCATGAAGGGGGGGTTTCATTACTTATTTTCTATCAAACAATTGTACCTGCCAATTCCAAGTCATTCTGTAGCCTCCACAGCTGGTTTTTGGCTCTTGGATTACTTTTCTTTTCACTCCTCTGTCTGAAATTTTGCATGGAGCACCTGGCCATGGCCGGTTTATGGTGAAATTATGTTTTTCCACTTTCTGATTATGGCCCCTGCACTGCTCACTGGAGCCTTCAGTAGTGTAGAAAATCTTCTGTAACCAATGCCATCAGTATATTTTGCAACAATAAGGTTGTGACGGCTTTGATAGAGCTCACTGGTTTTACCCACCATGAGATGTTTCTTGTGTGGCACCTTCGTAATGAGACTCCTTTTTATCGGCCATCAGTGGAACCAGCTGATATTATTTGGCAGGATTTCTTTCTAATTACTGATAGATTCCAGCTGGTGTCAGGACTTTCCAGGGCAATTTGCACCCCTCTTTCTTCATGTGTTCAATTCTTTTTTTTTTTTCTTGCGTTATTACTCATTATTAGAGATCACTTTATTTATGGACATCTCTGGTTTGATTTCTTTGCCTGTGTGGATTAGATGGCTTTTTACCGACATCTGGTGAGAAATTCATGTCAATAGCAGCTTTAGAAATATATTTATTTAGACGATTGTATTGAATGCTTATTTCATCCCGCTGTACATCATTGAGTAAAGCGGTCGTATCTAGTGTCCTGGTAATACGCTAACTATGCCTCCCATTTGGAAGCAGCAAAAAATTCTTCCATTTTGCTTTGATAGCAAGAGTCTAAAAGCACGGACATGTAACAGTCTTTCCATTGCTTGATGCTAACACTTTGCTCGTTAAGGCTATGTGCACACTAGAAAAAGGATTTTTCTTAAGAAATTTTTTAAGAAAATTTCTTGAGAGTGAAGGATTAGTGCACCTGCGTTTTTGGTGCGTTTTTACCGCTGGTTGCTCCCTGCGTTATTGTGCCATTATCTATGGTAACTAACGCAGTTAGCTGCAGAAAAGAAGTGACATGCTCATTCTTTTTCTTAAGAAAATCTACTGAAAGAATTTTCTTAAGAAAAAAACGCAGTGTGCGCACAGCTAATTTTTTTTGCCATAGGTTTGGCTGGGGAATGTCTGCAGAAAGGTTACAAGAATTTCTCAAGAAATTTCTGCAGCAAAAACGGACCAAAAACGCAGGTAAAAAACGCAGTGCGCAGCCTGCCATTCTCACCAGTGTGACCAAGTTTTAATTTTCTGCCCTCCACTGTGATGTTTGTCATAGCCAAGCGCGCCATCGTCATCCTTCACCATGAGTGTCAGCCATGTTCCCAAGCTGTGCATGTGAAAACCAGGGCTGTGGAGTCGGAGTCGGAGCTCATTTTGGTGGAATCGGTATAAAATGCACCGACTCCTACTCCTAAAATCTCTAATAAATTGGGTCCGGCGTGCAATGCAGAATGTGCTGAATATTTTTTCATAGGAATTTGGGAAAGTTATGAAATGTCCTATAAATGTCTGTTCTATTCCTGATCTCAGGCCACATTCACACACAGCGTTTTTGCGGCGTTTTTTGAGGATACGTTTTTCAGCTGCAAAAGCAGATCAGCTTTTTATAAAACCGCATCATCTGAAAGGTTTCTGAGCTAATAAATAATAATTTCAATAGCAAAAGCAGATTAGAAAAACACCACAAACTGCTCATTCTGTGCAAGGATCCTCACAACACGCTGTGTCTGAATGTCCTATCTTCTCACCCATTGCCTTTGCTGGATGCCGGAGTCACTGCATTTCACTGGATTATTTTGCCATCAATGTTCGATGTTTGTAACAAGAAAGAAATTGTTAGCAAGACACCGGCAGTAACAGATAGTAAAGCTCATCACACCGGCCAGTTTCTCCAGGCCTTAGTGGAAAAAGTTCTGCAAGATTAGGAACGCAAAAAAGAGCAGGTTCTTGCCATTGTAACGGACAATGCTTCACACATGATAAGTGCAATTACACTGATGAATGAGAGGAATGAACAACATCTAGAAGAAGATTTAGGATTCCGGATGTGTGAGATGGAGCCACAGCGCTGCTCATGTAACGGAGGAACACACAGATATTACAATAGAAGAACAGCAAAATGATACTTTAGGATTAGATGATCTTGTTGAAGCTGCTTCAAAACACTTTCCTATTCATCACGTGTTGTGTTGTGCACACGCTGCAGCTGGCAATAAGAGATAGTCTGCAAGAGGGACCCTGGTTTCACACATTCGGCTTTTCGCCGGCTTTGCGGATGCGGCGCACTCCAGTTCAGTGTATACAGTACAGTGGCAGCGCGACAAACGCCGGTCACATGCTGTCATGTGACCGGAGCATGTGACCCGGATGTTGCGGCGCTGCCACTGTACTGTATCGTACTGTACTGGCGTGCGCCGCATCCTCCAAACTGGCGAAAAGCCGGATGTGTGAAACTGGGCGGACATGCTGGAAATCTAATTGGAAAAGTGAGGAAGTTGGTTATTGCCGCCAGAACCCCTAAAATTGATTCCATCTTGAAGAGACGTGCTGGGACAGGGGCAATTGTTGATCAAGCTACTCGGTGAGGCAGCACTTATTTAATGACTGAGCGATTGCTTGAACTAAAATCGTTTCTTATAGATATGGTGAACCCTCAAGTAACCTTAATAGAAGGTCAATGGACACAGGTGGCTGAATTGAAGGAATTGCTTAATCACCCATTTACCGTGACTCAAAAATTACAAGCTGAGGATTGAACTCCTGGCATTTTCATAAGAGAGTGGAAGAACTTGCTATTTTGCCTGTCCCAAAGAGGAGGTTTAATCGCAAATGGCATTTCTGCTTCAATGAAACAGAGTGAGACACAGCTATTGGAAAATAAAATTCTTCTGGCAGCTGTTTGTGGCCCCAAGTCATCGTATACTGCTTGATGTTAACAGCTTACTAAAGGAAAAGAAGCTATGAGTGAGATAGCAGTTAGGATGAGCGGCTACAGGACTGCCAGGCGCAAGTGGACTTGGGGCCTGACAGTGCTACTGCTGCCATATCTTCATCCTCATCAGATGAGGAGTTTAACTTTGACAAGTATTTGGATGACATGGAGCAGGCAAAGTGTTGCCTCAAGGAAAAAGATTTCACTGCGTCTCCTATAGCAGCAGATTGGCCAGATGTCACTGCGTCTCCTATAGCAGCAGATTGGCCAGATGTCACTGCGTCTCCTATAGCGGCAGATTGGCCAGATGTCACTGCGTCTCCTATAGCAGCAGATTGGCCAGATGTCACTGCGTCTCCTATAGCGGCAGATTGGCCAGATGTCACCGCGTCTCCTATAGCGGCAGATTGGCCAGATGTCACCGCGTCTCCTATAGCGGCAGATTGGCCAGATGTCACCCCGTCTCCTATAGCGGCAGATTGGCCAGATGTCACCGCGTCTCCTATAGCGGCAGATTGGCCAGATGTCACCCCTTCTCCTATAGCGGCAGATTGGCCAGATGTCACCGCGTCTCCTATAGCGGCAGATTGGCCAGATGTCACCGCGTCTCCTATAGCGGCAGATTGGCCAGATGTCACTGCGTCTCCTATAGCGGCAGATTGGCCAGATGTCACTCCGTCTCCTATAGCGGCAGATTGGCCAGATGTCACTGCGTCTCCTATAGCGGCAGATTGGCCAGATGTCACTGCGTCTCCTATAGCGGCAGATTGGCCAGATGTCACTGCGTCTCCTATAGCAGCAGATTGGCCAGATGTCACTGCGTCTCCTATAGCAGCAGATTGGCCAGATGTCACTGCGTCTCCTATAGCGGCAGATTGGCCAGATGTCACTGCGTCTCCTATAGCGGCAGATTGGCCAGATGTCACTGCGTCTCCTATAGCGGCAGATTGGCCAGATTTCAGTAACATTTTTCACTTGCTGTCAAAGAAATAGAAAAATTCAACTGTTCATCAAAACTGAGTGTGCATGAGGCAATTCCTTTATACCCGGAGATTGTTAGATGTTCCCATGTGGTTACGGTTTTGCCTCCAGCCCAAGTTACTGTAGAGAGGTTGTTCTCCAGCCTTAACATTATTAGGTCAGATTTGAGGCCATCTGCGAAGGACGATCTGATGGAGGCAATTCTATTTCTTACAACTAATTCATGAACTGCGCAAATGTTATTTACTAGGTTTGTGCTGAAAACTGTTTTTTTGCCACTTACATAGTGTATTACATAGTGTTATATATAACACTAATATATATATAATATCTCACTATGTAAGTGGCAAAAAAACAGTTTTCAACAAAAACATACTAAATATTTAGTATAATGCTTATATTTAAGTGAAAAATGTATTGTAGTACATGAACATGTGTATGTGACCATCAGACATTTAATAATTTTTATGATACAATAATCAAGATATTTAGAACATAAAATATATTTATTGGATACAACTTTAGAACACAAAAAACTGTAATAAATTTTAAATATGTAATACACAATGTAATATACAGTAGATTACATATATATCTTGTGTGTGTGTGTGTGTGTGTATATATATATATATATATATATATATATATATATATATATATATAAAATCTACTGTATATTACATAGTGTATTACATATTTAAAATTTATTACAGTTTTTTGTGTTCTAAAGTTGTATCCAATAAATATATTTTATGTTCTAAATATCTTGATTATTGTATCATAAAAATTATTAAATGTCTGATGTCCACATACACATGTTCATGTACTACAATACATTTTTCACCTAACTATAAGCAATACATGTAGGAGTCGGTGCAAGGGAAATTGAGGAGTCGGAGTCGAAGGTTTGGCTTACCGACTCCACAGCCCTGGTGAAAATGCCTTGTCCTTCTCAAACTCTCCTAGTTCCTCATCCACCTCCACTTATTCCCAACATTGTCTTTCTCTGTGTGACTCCCGGACGGCCCTAAGGGTGATGAGCCATATGTGTAAGCCGTTTTTCCTTCCATTGTTGTCGGTTTTTACCGTAATATAAATATTGTGGGGCGATATAGTTGATAATAAAATTGTCCCCATTCACAAATCTGGTGGCCTTGTCAAACGACCTGAGGAGGAGACACAAGATCCTGCCAATGCCAATGCCAGATCTTAAAATATCACCTCTTCCCTGTGATCCGGTGCATGATGTAATCATTGACCGCTTTCTCCTGCCCATACCGTCAGCCCAAATTGAAGATGGATTTCCAGGGAGTTAAAAGGTCATCGAATAAATGTTGCAAAAGCCGACCATTCCATAGTTGCAATTTCGGGAAGGCTTTTCTTAGCCACATGAGGAGCTGAGATGTGTAGCCACTCTCCTGCACATGGCCACCAACTTCAGTAAGGAGCTGTGTTTTTAAGAAATGCTGCATTATCAAATGTACAATGTGCCCCATGCATGGAGAGTGTTACATTTCCACAGTCAAAATGTTCATGCTACTGTCGCTAATTATCTTGCCCAGTTGTAGTTGGCAGGGAATCACCTCTCAACACAGAGGAGCTCCTCTAGCCCGGTAAGACATCATGGCTGCACCTCGGTTTACACATATGAAAGGAGTGAGGAGCACTGGAAGCTTCGCCTACCCTATTGGTGTCAGTAACAGGAAGATGTCCATCTAGGATTGGGATAAGTACCACTTGGGGTTGGATCCTGTCCTGACCATTGCGGAGGTGTCACTAGAATCAGGCCTCGTTGTGGTGGTGCTTCATGGAAGCGGTTATGCAATACATTGACCCAGCCTGGCCGTAATTGTGGCTTCACGTATCGATGGCGTTGTGCACCTTGCTTCACAGTGACTTTTCAAGTAGTGATCAACATTCTCCAGTATGCGAGAAGGCAGAGACAGTTTTCTTGGAGAAATAATGGTGGCTTTGTATCCTTCATTATGGCTCAGTGTACACCATCATTTGCCTAAAGGCAGTGTAATCTAGTAAGTGATACAACATCAACTGCACCTCCAGCAACTTGGCCAGGAAAGACACACAAGAGGACGGCTGGGCCCGCATTGTAGCTTTTATTCATTTGTTACCTTTTGACCATATATAAGCTCCATCCACCTTATATGACATCATGTTTTTGCCACCTTGGTTTAGTTCTCAGAACTTGTCCAACAGTCGTCATCATCATCATTGTCATTGTCCCCGCCACTTTTCTCAGTCTGTAAAATGTCTTTGGCAATGAGATTGAGCCCATCTCTACATTTGCCTCGTGTTATTTCTATCACTATGAAGGCCACATTTCTCACGACTGCCACAATCCAAACACAACTGTGTGATTGTCGTGTTTTTCCATCTCATCTCAGACAAAACACTGACCGAACTGAACTGGAACGCCGTCAGCACCTGGAATCCTGTCTCTTAAGAGAAAAGAAGGCATCTCACTAGGGTTCGGTGAAGACAGAGATGATGAAATAGAACATCCACTACTGAGATGAACTGTTATGGTGGAGGAATGGACTAAGCACTGGCTCAAAGTCATGGAGTCTCTGTAAGAGGAGACATCATGCCGCCATGGCTGAGATGATGAGTGAGTCATACAGTCCACAGTCGTGCGTCAACCAGAGGCAATACAGCCCTGACCTGCGTCTGCTAGTAACAGCCGGATGACTGATGCCGACAGTGTTGCTGCTGCTGTTTGCTCTACAGCCTCCCAGTTTCCTACTGGCAGAGGACGTGGCATGGGTTGTTCCTTTTTCACTTTACGCCGTCCTTTGCCACTCTTTGTTTTCCAGACGCAGCATTGACTTGGTTGCCTGCTGAACCTTGCTACATTGCCATAGACTAGACGGTGGTATGGTGTCTAATTACCGGTCATCTGATGCAAAAAAATCCAGCAGTATTGGCTTCCACAAAAACAAATATAAAATGTAGTGATGTTTAAGAGCAAACAGAGTGCAGCACTGACGGCAGCGGCTCCTTTCTCACGTGGTGTCAACGACTCCAAACTCTCTCCATCACTCTTTCTTGTAATTAAACCTGTATGTTCTCTTCTCGCACACTAATCCTCACAACGTGTACCATGTCTCCCTGGCTGAGCTCCTCTCTCCTATCCACATTAACCACAAAATGGCAGTTGCATGTCCTGCTTGGGTCCATATTCTCCATGAGTGTCCTCTAACTTACAGACTCTCATAATTGGCCAGGCTGAGCTGTAGGTTGGCGAAACCCTTTAGGTGGCCACCAAGGTCTAGTGATCCTTCTCTCTTATGCTATCTCTTAAATGGCAGAGGCAAATTTTAGATTAATCACAACTTTTTGGGTTTCACAATCTTCAAATTTTGGAATCTATCCTGTGGAATTTTTCAATAAAAAGAGTTTTGTTTTTTGTTTTTTTTTTTTTAAAAAAAGGAAAAATTAGTACCAAAGTTAAGCTGTTGCTCTCATCTTAAGTTGGGATGTTTTTCTAAATAGTAACCAGTACCCATGACTTATAACCTTATGAGATTAGGCGTTGATTTACTGATTAATTCTGATTTGGAGTCGGAATTTTTTTTCCCTTATGTTGAAGAAAATTGGTTTCTCCATCATCACAGTTAGTTTCCTCCCAGATAATATCACTAATATATGTTCCCCGGCAGCTAATAACTAGGACATTGCAGGTTAGAATCAAGTCTGGCTCACAGGGGCTCAATATTAGTGAGAAATTCCGAATCTAAATTACAGAATCAATTGATCTCGATGGACATTTCCTCTTTTTCAGTAGGCAGGTTCATGGACCTTCCGCGTCTTATGGCAGGTTCATGGACCTTCCGCGTCTTATGGCAGGTTCATGGACCTTCCGTGTCTTATGGCAGGTTCATGGACCGTCCGTGTCTTATGGCAGGTTCATGGACCTTCCGCGTCTTATGGAGGTTCATGGACCTTCCGCGTCTTATGGCAGGTTCATGGACCTTCCGCGTCTTATGGCAGGTTCATGGACCTTCCGCGTCTTATGGCAGGTTCATGGACCTTCCGCGTCTTATGGCAGGTTCATGGACCTTCCGCGTCTTATGGCAGGTTCATGGACCTGCCGCGTCTTATGGCAGGTTCATGGACCTTCCGCGTCTTATGGCAGGTTCATGGACCTTCCGCGTCTTATGGCAGGTTCATGGACCTTCCGCGTCTTATGGCAGGTTCATGGACCTTCCGCGTCTTATGGCAGGTTCATGGACCTTCCGCGTCTTATGGCAGGTTTATGGACCTTCCGCGTCTTATGGCAGGTTCATGGACCTTTCCTGTCTTATGGTAGGTTCTTGGATCTTCCGTGTCATGTAGACGCTGTTGGATTTAATGGCAGCTGTAAACTCTTCTTTAATGTTTTACTAACTCAACTCAAGTAGTTTGATCACTCAAGTCAAGATAGGATGGTATATAATTAAGGAGATTAGGTCTTGATGTTGAGTAATCTTTTACGATGTGGTGATGGAAACCTTCCACCATGGCAGTAAGGTTAGCCATGATACTTCTATTCCTAGTCTGTAGTTTGCTGAGGGCAGTTTGGGTGGAAGCGGCAGATAGTACTTCTATATTAGGGTCTATGTGACCTCACTTGTATATAGTGTATATAATGATATTTATTAGTGTGTCTCCATACACAGGATTATACGATAGTAAAGAAGGCATCAAATGACTCTGTGACTTCCGGCAGCCATCTAGATGAGTCAGGAGGGTGGAGCAGGAGGCGGAGCCCCATAAAAGAGCCGCCACCTCACTCCCTGATACATGAGAGGAGCAGTAAAAAGATCCTAGAACTCACTAGCAAGATCATCGAGCTGCTGACCGGAGAGGTGGGACTGCTGGGACATTATACGGGACCGGCACTGCAGGATTCTGGGTAATAACGGTATCATTGTGTTGTCAGGTTCCTGTAAGGTGTCAGGACATCACTGTCTATTTCTCCATGGAGGAGTGGGAGTATCTGGAAGGACACAAGGATCTATATGAGGACGTCATGATGGAGCACAAACCGCGTACTACTTCAAAAGGTAAGAGGAGACTCGTAGGCCAAGGATGACATATGTGCTAAATTGTGCGGTGTCTCACCCGGAGAAGAGGATCCTTGAAGTCCTGTGAGCACATGACCAGGCAAAGATTGACGGCAGCATCTAAATGGTTAACAGCAGCTGTTAACCATTTAGATGCTCCTGAGCTCCCTCAACATACAGTCACACGTTTTTTTCAGATTTTGCATAAATAAATAGCACAAGCTAATATTAAATACTATGTCATGCATTTTATCAGAGAATACATCTTTTTTCTCTTATCTGCCACTTCTTTCTCTCACCCTTGCCTCGTCTCTCATTGTTCACTTTGCAAATACAGCTCAACTCCATCTTTCTCAAGACAAGATTGACTGCGAGCACAGAGATGTGTCATATTACGCTTCCTATTATAGGGTATGGTGAGAGGAGCAGGGTGTAGAAACAAGCAGAGTTCAGAAAAGTACCTTCTCTTACTCCAGAGCTGGATTCACATCTACACTGCTGGGTACTGCTGTACCGCTCCCTCTGTGCTGCTGCTGCTCCTATCTGTGCTAACTACGGGCTAAAGAGCCCTATTCCACATCTGTGTTTGCTGTGTATGGGAGACGTCATAGTAGCTCGTCTCCACTCACCAGCTCAGAGTCAATGGCAAATTTAGACCTAGAGCTGCCGGAGGGGAAAACGCTGCAAATGCAGGGTACAAGTCATATACTGGCCTGAACTAGTATTCTTAGTTATATACACCCCGACTGTTTGTTCCGAAAAGTTAGCTCTACGTACAGTTAACCATTAATTAAAAAAAAAGCTTCCCGTAAACTCGCAATCCAAGATCTGATTGATGTCATAAGCCATACTTCAAATTGTCTCTCCAGGAAAGGAGACAAACTCTAGCGCCACCTATTGGAAGTTGCAATCCTAAAAAAGTCAAAAGTGGCCTTTTAACAAGCCTTTTTCATATGACCTAGGATATATGCCAGATCAGAATCCCAATTTGCAGACACGGTGTTTCGGGGTGATTGCCCCTCGTCAGTGCAAAGTGTGGGTAACTGATCTGGCATATGAGAAGCTATGTGGGGACCCCCAGCTGTTCCTGACCAGTTTGTCAGGAAAAGCCAGGGGAGTCACTCAGATGTCCTGCAGCTGTTCACTAATTTGTCACGAACACGGCTACTCTCTAGCTCCCCTCTTGTCGGCAGGCCACTTTTGGTACTGCAGGACAATTAACAAAATGACGCTAATAATGCTGAGCTAACAATGCCAAATATTGGAGGTCTCACAGCTAGGTTAAATGTATATATCACCGATTCCCGCTAATGGAGTATGTATGTATGTATGTATGTATATATGTATATGTGTGTGTATATGTGTGTATATATATGTATATATATGAATAGAATATACCTTGGCACCCTTAATGATAGCACCTCAATAATTCTATGCAAAAATAATTACGCTGCCACCACCCAACTTTTAGGGATAGCTGGGGACCCGTTTCAGATAGCAGAAGGCTTTTCGGACGGGTTTGGTATCATATATAGAACAGGAGGAAATGAACTATTACATTTTATATATTTAATCCGAAAATAGGCAGTGTTTAAAAAATATACAAGAATTTTCAAAAGGGAACAATGCAAATACAGTATAGACAGTTAAATAAAAATAAAAGGTATAAACGTGAAACTTACTAAACTCGTGCCATAGAAGTGACGTCCGAATTTAGGGAGAGGAGGGGCTCCAAGAGAAGAAGATGGTTGAAAAACGGCAAGCATCACCCCTTAACAGAGCCTTCCATACTGTAAGGCGTGTAGAGGCGTAGATTTGAATTCAGAGGAGACTTTCAGTAGAGGAGGCTGAAGTAGAAAGACATGAAAGCAATCAGGAATATGAACCGTAGGAAGCAAAATGACTGCATTGATTCGCTCAGTCGCTGTAAATGGGCTGATCAGTTTTGGGACAGTGGTTGCTCTTAGTGGAGAGGCAAATCTTGTCTCCAGGACAAATGTTGGGAGTGGGAAGTCTGTGTTTAGCCGCACAGCATACAGAAAAGTCAGAAACACAGCAGGAAGATCACGCTGAGAAACAATAGGCAAAGGAAGACATGACTCTCAACCTTAAAAAAAAAAAAATGTAAAACTATTTGTAGCAACTTCAGCCCAAAGAAGCAGATCCAGCCAATTATTCTGATGGCCAATAGAAAGCATGCGAAGATATTGCTCTATGGTTTGAGCCTATCAGTTTGTCCATTACTTTGTTGGTGGCAAGCAGAGAAGTCCAATGAAATCTTATATGACGCCCTCCAGAGTTTTGCAGCTGTATAGTGCTCAGGCCAAAAGACTACTGCTACTCCAGCAGGATACAGCTAAACCCCCACTAGGTGGAGGCAACACAGGTGCAGGTGGAGCCATTCACACTCACTTCCAAATATGGAGGAGGTGATGGCTGGATGGTAAAACTGCACACTGGTGGCTTGCATAGAGCACTGTTCACACTAGCAGACGCACAGTCACAAACCCGCAGCCTATTAGGTGACGCCCATACTATTAGATCAGGCGGGCTGCCAAGCCGTACCCCCACTGCGCGCTACGTAGGGACAGAAACTCTGATAGCAAGGCCTAAGAAAAAGTGGCCTGGCTGTATCCTGTACAAAAAAGTTTTTGAGGTTTTTTGTTAGCGTTATGGCCATAAGACGTAAGCCTACAACCCTCGTCACGGGAACCTCATGCTTGTAGGTCCCTACACTACATATAATATAAAAAAGCAAAAAAGAAAATATCATTAATTACAGCAAGATGGAATAAAATTAATGATATTTTCTTTTTTGCTTTTTTATATTATATATAGTGTAGGGACCTACAAGCATGAGGTTCCCGTGACGAGGGTTGTAGGCTTACGTCTTATGGCCATAACGCTAACAAAAAACCTCAAAAACTTTTTTGTACAGGATACAGCCAGGCCACTTTTTCTTAGGCCTTGCTATCAGAGTTTCTGTCCCTACGTAGCGCGCAGTGGGGGTACGGCTTGGCAGCCCGCCTGATCTAATAGTATGGGCGTCACCTAATAGGCTGCGGGTTTGTGACTGTGCGTCTGCTAGTGTGAACAGTGCTCTATGCAAGCCACCAGTGTGCAGTTTTACCATCCAGCCATCACCTCCTCCATATTTGGAAGTGAGTGTGAATGGCTCCACCTGCACCTGTGTTGCCTCCACCTAGTGGGGGTTTAGCTGTATCCTGCTGGAGTAGCAGTAGTCTTTTGGCCTGAGCACTATACAGCTGCAATTCCATCTTGCTGTAAGTAATGATATTTTCTTTTTTGCTTTTTTATATTACCTCCAGAGTTTTGGCACCATTTTTACTCCATGTCTGAGACACTTGAGGCAGGAAGACCATGGAAATGGAAGGCTTAAGCCAGCTGAGGTGCAGATTACAACAGCCAGAGAAGCTCAACATCAAGTTTGAATGAGCTACCCCAGCCCAAATGGTAGTAAACCCTTGTGCAACAGGAAGGTCTATGACGTAGCCCATTGTTATCTTGGACCGGAGGTTGTGGAATGGGGTTATAAGGGACCAAGACGTGCCTGACAAAAGGACTTGAATCGAGAGATGGGCTCATCAACATCTTGTCTCCATGAAGGCCACCATTAGAACCAAAAGAGAAGTTCTGCAATTTGTTTGACTCCAGAATGACCAGAAAGAAGCCAGGAGTGGCCCCATGATAAGACATTAGGCAGATTGCTTTAGAGATAAAGGATTGTTGATTTGGAGGAACATCCAGTCATGTTGAGATAGTTACCAATATACTCAGGATTAATCTGGAGAGGGCATCAGCGCTGTAGTTCTCCTCTGTTGGAAGGTAGTTGAGTATGGATTAGAATCAGGCAAAGGAAAACGACCATCTAGGTTGGCGAGAACTCAGTCTACGGTCAGATTGAAGATATTCCAGACTTTTATGGTTGGTACAGATGGTCACAAGAAACTTGGCTTCTTTCAGAAGATTGTGTCATTCTTCCATTGTTGCATTAGTGGCAAAGAGTTCTGGTTGTTGGTGAGATAATTCCACTCTGCAGGAGAATATTTTTTTAAAGACGAAGTGCGGGGATGGTTCCTAGATTCAAGGGAAGACTACAAGAGAATGGCTTCTATTCCTAAGGAGGAGCCATATTGTTGAAGAAGGGGCTTACTCACATCGTGATGATGGAAAACCAGAGAGGAGGAGAAGCAAAACATTCGAAGAGCGAAAGCTTGTACTGGCGAGCCTGGTTCTTTCTAGGAACCTGCGCTGTAAGAGGAGAAACCATTTGTGAATAGTTCTTGATGAACTGCCAATAATAATTTGCAAAGTCAAAGAATTTTTTGAAGGGCTTTGAGACACACGGGTTGTCTCCAATCCACAATTGCCTAGACCTTTCAGGACTTGTCTCCGAGCCTTCAGACGAAATTATAAGGTTTGAATGCCATCAAGAAAGTGATTGATGGTAAAAACTGACAAGAAGAATCGAGTTCATTGAGTAAAATCCCATATGAGAGGGAAAAAAACTGGACCGCTGAATGAGGCCTTATTCTTTAATGGCATGGCGTAACTGTCCAGGAATGGTGTAAACCACCTCACAGGGAGCTGAATATCTAGACTTGGCCTCCAACTTCCTCAGACTCAATTCGATCGCTCATCTGCATCATCTGATCCATGGAGACCCCACCTTCCAACTTACAGGATTGATCTTTTGTTACAATCCAGCACCTGTTAGACATATTGCGGAGTCCAGGCCTTCATGTGTCAAAGGCATTTTGGTTACACAAATGGGACCAACACAATTATTAAGTAATTGGTTTTAATGTAATGGCTACTCATTGTACATTGGGCAGAAGAGTGTGGATCATCATCTGTAAATAAAAGATATGAAGGGGAACTGTCTTCTGATGTGTGATTGTGTCTTCCACAGATAGATCCAGGAGGAAAAACCCACCAAAGAGAGGTTCCCGTCCTCTGTATCCCCAGGACCGTCCAGAGAGAGGTCCCCGTCCTCTGTATCCCCAGGACCGTCCAGAGAGAGGTCCCCGTCCTCTGTACCCCCAGGACCGTCCAGAGAGATGTCCCCGTCCTCTGTATCCCCAGGACCGTCCAGAGAGATGTCCCCGTCCTCTGTATCCCCAGAACCCACCAGAGAGATGTCCCCGTCCTCTGTATCCCCAGGACCATCTAGAGGAGAATCACGACGTCCCGGAGACTCGTCAGGTAGATTGTGCTGAGCTCTCGGTGAATTACGACCTCAGAAGGACTGAATCGAAGATTTTTCTACATTAATATTATTATTTTTGTTTGTTTTAGGATGAAAATCTAAGCGATATTAAGGTTGTGGTTATAGATGAAGATGATGATGAAGAGGAGACGGAGGCCGATCAGCCGTGTACGGAGAGAAAATTATCACTTGCTTTAAAAGAAAAGGATAAACCGTTTTTAGGGAACTACACCCATCACCTGATGGACACATGCAAACAATATATTCCCACAGACGGATTTCCTATGGACCAATGCCCCAGTCCTCTGTATTCTCAGAACAGTCAAGAGGAAAATCTCGACGTCCCGAAGTATCATCAGGTAGCCGTATTTTTACACCCTTGAGGATTATGGGTATATGAAGTTTTGAACTTTAGTGCCACCTTTTGATAGTAGCAATCCTAAAAGTCAATATTGACCCTTTCATGAGCCACATGACTTATGATAAAAGCCAAATCAGATTCTGTTGGTAGAAATTTGTTCCGGGGGGGGGGGGGGGGTTGTCCCTCCTCAGTGCAAAGCATGATATTTGGTTTGGCTGTAAGAGAGGCCTCTGACTGGGATCTAACATATGTGATATGTGTCCTTTCCATTGGAAAAATATGCTCAAAAGACTGATCACATTAACCGCAAAGAGTTTTTCAAGCATACTCTGAGTGATTTTTCATGTGTCTTTTTGAGCAAAAATCTCTGCACATCATACCTAGCCTGTGTGCTTGGCTGAAGTTTCATAGACCAGGGATCTCAATCACGTGTGCTGCATGAGGCGGTTTCTTCAGGCCTGCAGGCATATAGACCCTGGGACGATCACAGCCGATGCAGGGGGCCGCCGCTGTCAGCGCTTTACTTCAGGTGAATGATTTGCAGCACCATGCATCTTCACATCTTTACCAATGGCAACCGCCGGCCAATCAGGCCAACAGCTGACGTGGGAGTATGACGTCCGCTGCTGGCCTTTGATTGACCGGAGGCTGCCATTGGTAAAGATGTGAAGAGAGCATCTCTGCAGGGTGCCGCAAATCATTCACCTGAAGTAAAGCGCTGACCGTGGCGGCCCCCTGCATCGGCTGTGATCGTGCCGGGGTCTATGGACTGCTAGAAGCAGGTAAGAGAACACTGAGCGAACGATGGATAGGTGAGAATTTATTTATTTATTTTTTTTATGTATGTTAACAATGTCGTATTAGGGGACATTAACAACAGGTTGGGACATTGCTAAAAGGAGACTAGGAAAGGGCAAATTACTACAAAAAGAGGACCAGCATGGACACATTACTACATGGGGACAAGATGGTCGCATTTCTACAGATGAGGACCAGGATGGGGACATTATTACAGGATGGGGACAAGGATGGGCACATTACTACAGGATGGGGACCAGGATGGGGACATTATTACAGGATGGGGACAAGGATGGGCACATTACTACAGGATGGGGACAAGGTGGTCACATTACTACGGGATGGGGACCAGGATGGGCACATTATTACAGGATGGGGACCAGGATGGGCACATTACTACAGGATGGGGACCAGGATGGGCACATTACTACAGGATGGGGACCAGGATGGGCACATTACTACAGGATGGGGACCAGGATGGGCACATTATTACAGGATGGGGACCAGGATGAGCACATTATTACAGGATGGGGACCAGGATGGGCACATATTACTACAGCATGGGGACCAGGATGGGCACATTACTACAGGATGGGCATATTACTACAGGATGGGCACATTACTACAGGATGGGCACATTACTACGGTATGGGCACATTACTACAGGATGGGGACCAGGATGGGCACATTACTACAGGATGGGGACCAGGATGGGCACATTACTGCAGGATCTGGACCAGGATGGGCACATTACTACAGGATGGGGACCAGGATGGGCACATTACTACAGGATGGGGACCAGGATGGGCACATTACTACAGGATGGGGACCAGGATGGGCACATTACTACAGGATGGGGACCAGGATGGGCACATTACTACAGGATGGGGACCAGGATGGGCACATTACTACAGGATGGGGACCAGGATGGGCACATTACTACAAGATGTTGGTCAAAATTACTATAGTAGTAATTGTAAAATAATATTACTTTACAAGAAGGGAATTATGTGTAAATAAAAATAAAGCATTATTTTTTATTTTTTTTACTATTAAAAACACTTTAAATATAAACTGAAATAAAAAGTGCATTTTTTTTCTTAAAAAAATTTAATCCAAAGGTGTATAGAAAAGAAACATCTGTTATCACTAAAAATGTCGGTTTGTCCTGCAAAGAATGCAGCCCCCTAAATATTTTTTTTCTATGTGCTGTTCGTATAGTCAGTCGAGTTTGAGACCCCTGCTCTACATAAACGAGTTAGATGAAGCGGGGGGTTATAGTAAGTCTATCTGGAGTATGGACCCCTTTGGTCCCGCGGTTCTGAATATTGTCAGAGGATTTGCCGGTGTCTTGTGTCGATCCATTAGGTTTTTCCTCCCATCTGCTGTATTATACTGACGGGTTACATTTTGGCATTTCAGGGTGAAGATCTGAGTAAAATTAAAGTGGAGGTTGATTCAGATGATGAGTGGATGACGGGGGATCCCCTGGGTGAGGACGAGATCATTGCCACAGGTACGCCACAATAAACTGCAAATATAAGAAAAACGATCGCTTCTGAGAAAAACACAAAGAGGCAGAAGATGAAATTATAAGACGCTTCTTAAATATATTTCATTTTTAAAATCAGAAAATTTCATGAAAAATGTGGTTTTACCACAATTAATGCAAAATCTGGTGAAATTCTCTCCTCTGATAGACCCCACCAGTGATTGGGGCAGCTGGGTCTATACAACGTCTGAGTGTAGGATTGAGGGTCCGCAAAATAATTCACCCGTTTTTGGAAATATACTGAGACATTGGTTCATAAAATACAATGGGAGAATCAATACACTTCTCATAATGCTGCCACAAGTAAAGTACAAATGTGGCAATTTACCAGTGAAATCCGGTGACAATTCTCCTCCTGCCAGGAGCCTGAACTTTACTTCACATTAATATCTCTCTGTGTATTATGCTGGCCAAGCAAAAGAGGAGGATACATCTTCTGAATGGTTATGCAAAATGGAGGACATAGCTGCCAATAAAGGGTTAAACAAGATTGAGGGGAGGTAGCTGTATGTAAAGGGATAAACTGAGTTTCTCATTACTTACACACCGAGGATCACTACTTACTTCACACTAAGACATGTAATAATATCTCTGTGTATTATGCAGGCTGAGTAAAAAAAGATACACCTTCTCCTGAAAGGTTGTTTTTGCAAGAGGAGGTCATAGCTGCCTATAAAAGGTTAAACAAGATTGAGGGGAGGTAGCTGTATGTAAAGGGATAAACTGAGTTTCTCATTACTTACACACAGATGATTACTACTTCTCACACTAAGGGGTACTTTGCACGTTGCGACATCACTAGCATCGGCTAGCGATGCCGAGCGTGATAGTACCTGTCCCTGTCGCACATGCGATTTCTTGTGATAGCTGCCGTAGCGAACATTATCGCTACGGCAGCTTCACACTCACTTACCTGCCCTGCGACGTTGCTCTGGCCGGCGATCCGCCTCCTTCCTAAGGGGCGGAGATGAGCGGGACGTGAACATCCCGCCCACCTCCGTCCTTCCGCATAGCCAGTGGAGGCAGGTAAGGAGATGTTCCTCGCTCCTGCGGTGTCACACACAGCGATACGTGCTGCCGCAGGAACGAGGAACAACATTGTATCTCCTCTTGGTGCGACATTATGAAAATGACCGACGCTACACAGATCACCGATTTTCGACGCTTTTGCAATCGTTTATCGGCGCATCTAGGCTTTAAACGTTGCAACGTCGTTACCGGCGCCGGATGTGTGTCACTTTCGATTTGACCCCGATGATATCGCAGTAGCGATGTCGCAACGTGCAAAGTACCCCTAAGACATGTAATGATATCTCTGTATTATGCAGGCCAAGTAAAAGAGGATACTACACCTCCTGAAAGTTTTTTGTTTTTTTTGCAAAAGGAGGTCATAGCTGCCTATAAAGGGTTAACCAAGATTGAGGGGAGGTATCTGTATGTAAAGGGATAAACGGAGTTTCTCACTACTTACACACCGTATTATGCAGGCTGAGTAAAAGAGGATAAATCTTCTTCTGAAAGGTTATTATGCAAAATGGAGGACATAGCTGCCTATAAAGAGTTAACCAGAATTGAGGCGAGGTAGCTGTACGTAAAGGGATACATGGAGTTTCTCACTATTTACACACCGAGGATCACTACTACTTCATGTAATAATATCTCTGTGTATTATGCAGGCCAAATAAAAGGGGAGGATAAATCTTCTGAAGGGTTATTATTACTGAGGAGCGAGCACTAAAATGCTCAGTACTCGGGTGGGACACTCGAGTGCTCGTCTCGAGTAATGAGTATAATGGAAGTCAATGAGAAACTCGTGCATTATTCCGGAAGACTCCTCCTGGGAGAACGGGGGGAGGGAGGGGGGGTTCAGGAAAATCACTGAAAAAGATGGAAACACGGCTAACATGGAATGGGAACAGCATGAGGAAGACGCCTGAACACGTCTGACTCCCAGGTCACTGCTGGGAACAATCTGGTCAGAGGATTGCGCCACTTTTACGCACTAACAATAAAACATACAAAACCGAAGATAAATGGATTTTACAGGAGAAAAATGTTAGTAAATGTTCTCTCCTGTACAATGACTAATGACTGTGTATAAGAAAAATTAAAAAAGAGGAAAGCATTTTCCTCCCTTATCTGGGCCTGAGCTGTGTGACCTGGTCACATCCATCCTGTGTAATGTATAAAGGACGGGACCTCACAAAGACTGAAGACAGTGCAAGAACTGCCAATACATAGAAGAAAGAGGGACGCCGATACACCCCGTTTTACAGATAGAGGAGGGACTCCAATACCCCCTGTATTACACATAAAGGAAGGACTGCAATACCCCCTGTATTACACATAAAGGAGGGACTCCGATACACCCTGTATTACACATAAAGGAGGGACTCCGATACACCCTGTATTACACATAGAGGAGGAACTCTGATACCCCCTGTATTACACATAAAGGACAGACTCCGATATACTCTGTATTACACATAGAGGAGGGACTCCGATATACATTGTATTACACATAAAGGAGGGATTCCAATACACCCTGTATTACATATAAAGGAGGGACTCCGATACTCTCAGTATTAGGTATTAGGTATAAAGGAGGCCACATACACATTTGGTTATGTAGTGGGACTAGTACACTCGTTAAGGCTATGCACTAAATGCAAGGGCTACTGAAAATTGGGAGTAACTGCAATACCCCCTGGAAGAGACGTAGGGAAGGGCCTCAGACACCATTTTTTTTTTTCCCATTTTTAAGAAGTGGGACTCAGACTGGTACAGCTTATGCATTCAGTGGAAAGCATAGCGGGAATTTGAAGGATGGATTGGAATACATGCAACAAGAGACGTAGAGGAGGGCCTCTGACAACATTTTGGTCCAATTTTAAAAACATTCAGACTACAACATCCACCCGACAATCTTTTGAGACAGGAGGGTTGTCTCTGTCCATGCTGCTAACTGGTACAGTAACGTTGGTGTGAGGTATGAGGCTTTCTGTTGCGCTCATGCAGCAGGCACAGTGTCACCTGCCTCACGACCTCGGCCTGTGCATGCACCATCAGCAGCGCGTCCACTTCCCCGTCTCTTACCACACGGCCGATGCATAATACATTACGGAGGCAGCTAACAGCGGTATTAATAGTGAATAGGATCTAATACATGGAGGCAGAAAACATTTTTCGGTTTTAGGTTACAGCAGCAAGGACTGTAAGGAAAGAAACCGTCCCTCTATGCCGATAATGGTGAACTATCCCTTCTCCAGCAGCTAGCCCTGCAGTAATAAAGACTGACTGTTTAGGATGAAAATCAGTGATGTGAACCCCTTCACCCGCGCCCCGTTTTTACCTTCATGATTCGGCCAATTTTTTTCATTTCTGCCCAGCGTCACTTTATAAGGTTAGAACTCTGGAGCTTCAGCGGATCCCGGGGATTCTGAGATTATTTTTTGTCCTGACGTATCGAGCTTTATGATAGTGGTAAATTGAGGATGATATTTTTAGTGTTTATGTGTGAAAATATTGGAAATTTGGCAAAAATTTTGAAAATGTCACTATTTTCAAGCCCTAAAAGTGACACCATTCTTAAAGGGAATCTGTCACCGGTTTATCTACAGATGAAGTGACTATTTAGTTCCTGCAAAACAGCTGTGTAGTCAAACGCAGTGAATGTTGCAGGATTTTAAATTGCAAATAAGCTCCTGTAGTGCCCAGTACATTGTAGTGCCCAGTACATTGTAGTGCCCAGTACATTGTAGTGCCCAGTACATTGTAGTGCCCAGTACATTGTAGTGCCCAGTACATTGTAGTGCCCAGTACATTGTAGTGCCCAGTACATTGTAGTGCCCAGTACATTGTGCTCATCTCGTGCTTCTGGAGGCACACACCCAGTAAATTTAGCAAGTTCTCCTCACTGCAATGCCAAACATGTGGACGCTAAATGTGGTTTAGGCACATTGTGGGGCTCAGAAGAGAGGGGGGCATTTGGATTTGGGAGCACAGATTATTCTGGATTTCATTTTTGAGGGGGGAAGGGGAGCCGTAGCTCTTCTCCAGAGCCTTTGTGCTACCAGTAATATGGAAGCCCCCTACATTTGTTAACAGATAACGGACCCGAGCGGGGACTTGTGTTTTTGTGGGTTGAGTTGAATGTTATTTGGTGACAAATTTGGTACAGAACATTTTGGATCAGTTCACATTCATCCTGTGCTCTATAAATATACATATTTATTAGTATAATTAATTTACTATAATATTAAATTAATTTACTTATGATTTTTTTTTTTAGAAAATATTTTTAAATTTTTTTTTTTTTTTTTTTTTTTTGTTACTTAGTCCCTATATGAGACACTAATTGTTACTACACTGATCTGACTATACTGTACTGCACTGACAGAAGCCTCTGCGGTTATGCTCTTGGCATGATCCCACAGGCTTTCCATAGCTGTGTGACCAAGAAGTCATCATGATGACCTCAGGTTGCCATAGCAATGATCATGTCCTTGTAATGACATTGTGGGGGCACCAATTGGACCGGAGAGGGGGCGCACTCCCTCTCCCAGCCCCTTAAATGATACAATCAATATAGATCGCAGCATTTAGGGGGTTAAAGTATTGGGAATGGCGCTGGGACCATCCCGATTTGTGAGAGCCGGACCTCCCGGCAGCATTCGCATGGGAAAGCTCCTGTGCCAGGATGTGCCGGTGCGGAGGTCGCCTGAGCTGTAGTTTGTTTGTTTAAATGTAATAAGAATATCTGTGTATGTAAATAATCAAAATATAGATGTAGTTGCATAATAATCTGTCTATGTAGCCATCGCATAGACCCATAATATAATTATAAGCTGTATAGTCATGAAGGAGTTAACCAAAGATAATGAAGCCAGAATGTGAAGCTGCAAAGTCTTATCAGTAGCTTTCACACAGAAAGAATGTACAAGAAACAAACAATGTGCTGGGAGAAAATAGGGAGTGAAATACTCCTTACTCCCTTGTTCTAGCTTCAAGGTTAGAAATGCAAATGTATAATTGGGTTTCTTCCAATACACGAGCTCAGTGGATGACGCTGGCTGAAAGAGAGAACATGTCTGTGTTCATTGTCTTATACATTGAAATATCGGCACTGATATACAGCTAATACGGCACAGTCTCTGGATATCCCGAACAAAGACTCAATTAGCAGTCTTCACCCAAATTCCTCCCTTGACACCGGTACATCCAAAAGGTGAAGGTTGGGGTTATAGACGATGTGAAGTACACCCATCACCTGATAGAGACATGCAAACAATATATTCCCTCACTGTGTGTGTTTCCTACAGATGGATTTCATTTGGACCGATGTCCCCATCCTCTGGAAGAGGAAAATCACAACGTCCCGGAGTATCATCAGGTAGTCATATCCATACTCTTCAGGATTATGGGCATATGAAGTTATGGCGTTGACCTTTAGTGCCACCTTTTGGAAATAGCAATTCTAAAAGTAAATATTGACCATTTAATGAGCCACACGACTTAGGATAAAAGCCAAACCAGAATTTATTTGTAGAAACTTTTCGGGGGTGTTGTCCCTCCTCAGTGCAATTCAAGAGATCTGGTTTGGCTGTATGAGAGGCCTCTGACTGGGATCTAAGCAGTAACGTCTCTCAAAGGACTGAACATATTCAAGGCAAAGTGATTTTACACAGAAATTATTATAGAAAGAGTCTTTGAAGCGAACTTTGTGATTTGTATTGTGTCTTTTTGAGCAAAACTCTGTGTGCACATCATACATAGCCTTTGTGTTTGGCTGAAGTTTCTACACAAATGAGGTAGATGAAGCGGGGGGCTATAGTAAGTCTATCTGGAGTGTGGACCCCTTTGGTCCCGCGGTTCTGAATATTATCAGAGGATTTGCCGGTGTCTTGTGTCGATCCATTAGGTTTTTCCTCCCATCTGCTGTATTATACTGACGGGTTACATTTTGGCATTTCAGGGTGAAGATCTAAGTAAAATTAAAGTGGAGGTTGATTCAGATGATGAGTGGACGACGGGGGATCCCCTGGGTGAGGACGAGATCATTGCCACAGGTACGCCACAATAAACTGCAAATATAAGAAAAACGATCGCTTCTGAGAAAAACACAAAGAGGCAGAAGATGAAATTATAATATATTTCATAAAAAATCCTCCAAAAAAACAGATCATGTCATGAAAAACATTTTACCACAATTAATGGAAAATATGTTGAAGTTCTCTCCCCATCGGTGATTGGGGGAAGCTGGGTCTATACAACGTCTGAGATTAGATCTGATCAGGATTGAGGATCCACAAGATAAGTCACCCGTTTTCGTAAATTTGTGGAGTCCTTGGTTCAAAAAATACAATGGGAGAATCGATTCACCTAGGCTCATCATTCTGCCACAAGTACAAATGTGGCATTTCACCAGTGCGAATCAATGGCCAGTGAGTCAGTGGAGCACACCTCCTGCCGGAACCTGGGCTTAGCTTCACACTAAGACATGTAATAATATCTCTATGTATTATGCAGGCCGAGTAAAATAGGATACATCTTCTTCTGAAAGGTTATTATGCAAAAGGAGGACATAGCTGCCTATAAAGGGTTAACCAAGATTGAGGGGAGGTAGCTGTATGTAAAGTTATAAACAGACTTCCTCATTACTTACAGAGCGGAGAAGACAGACACTGTGATGTTTTATCGTTTAGTATTTTTTTTTCTCCTCTCCATCCCCCTTCAGCTCCATAATACAGGGCGGGCCATTTATATGGATACACCTAAATAAAATGCGCATGGTTGGTGATATCAACTTCCTGTTTGTGGCTCATTAGTATATGGGAGGGGGGAAACTGCTCGAGATAGGTGGTGACCGTTGCGGCCATTTTGAAGTCAGACATTTTGGATCCAACTTTATTTTTTCCAATGGTAACAGGGTCATGTAACACATCAAACGTATTGAGAATTTCACAAGAAAAACAATGGTGTGCTTGGTTTGAAGATAAATTTATTTGTTCATTGGTTATTACAATTTTATGACCACTTATAAAATGTGTTCAAAGTGCTGCCATTGTGTTGGATTGTCAATGCAACGCTCTTCTCCCACTATTCACACACTGATATCAATACCGCAGAAGAAATGCAGCACAGGCTTCCAGTATCCGTTGTTTCAGATGCTGCACATCTTGTATCTTCACAGCATAGACAATTGCCTTCAGATGACCCCCAAAGATAAAAGTCTAAGGGGGTCAGATCGGGAGACCTTGGTGGCCATTCAACTGGCCCATGATGACCAATCCACTTTCCAGGACACTGTTCATGTAGGAATGTTCGGACCTGACACCCATAATGTGGTGGTGCACATCACAGGTCCGAGCATTCCTACATGAACAGTATCCTGGAAAGAGGATTGGTCATCGTGGGCCAGTAAAATGGCCACCAAGGTCTCCCGATCTGACCCCCTTAGACTTTTATCTTTGGGGTCATCTGAAGGCAATTGTCTATGCTGTGAAGATACAAGATGTGACTATACATACATACATAAACCCTAATTACCTGTCATATTGTGATCAAGGAAACATGTGACGCACAAAATGTTATTTGGCCCCTGATGCCTTTAGGTGCATTAACGTCCTAGTGAATGGAAATTAATGATCATTTACGGTATTAATAATATAAAGTACTAACAATGGCACTAGCCAATATTATTTACCTGTCTCAGCTAAGATGCGATATCATAGATAGGCGATGATTACTAAAATGGTACTTGTTACTACCCGATGAATATCCTTAATATGCTGAAATAAAGGGAATGTTCCCCTTATTATGGGACCACAATCGCCAACACATGTAATAACTTTAGCGCTGTGTGATTATTGCTCACCGGCTAAAAGCCCATTACCAACGATATTCTCATAAAAATCTCTTGGCATTTCACCTAATATTTATAAGTATCTGTGACTTTAACGTGGATGTAATGTTGTATGGTAACTCCCTGTTTGATGAGCGAGCAGCGTAACGTCCTTGTTAGCAGCCCCTGAGTTATACGTTGCAGGCTCCCAGGACGGTTCTAATCTGGGCTTGTATAGAATAGCAATTTTAAGAGGCTAAAATATAACTTTTAATCCTGTTCACAATAAAAGCCTAGATCAGGTACACGAGTAACCCAAAGCTCCTTGGATTGCTGACCGTTTCAGCCTAAAATGTATATCCAGGGAGCCACTAAACATATAACAAAATTAACAGAAAAACAAAACATACATAACAAAAATTGAGTAGATAATTTTGCTCAGAAAAGGACAGTGGTCCAGTATATGAGTACAAAAAATTATCAAAAATAACTCCATATAATCAAACCATAAAGTGTATAGTGGTCCTCTTAGAGGAATCCACCCGTGTCAAGGTTTTAGAATGAGTTGTCAACGATCTCACCCATTTCTTGCATCTTGGGGTGTACTAGGGTTTCCTCTGCGCGGGTCCTTGCAGTCACAGCTTCAGACTGACCCCATCATATCCCTAAGGAAACTCTTAGTACCTGTTACCCCAATGACTTCCGCCCTAACAAGGGCAGACCACATCTAACCCTCTCTTAGTGCCCCTATAATGTTCCTGGCCCTCGTCCCGACGCGTTTCATCTCTTTAGACTCATCAGGGGACTCCGGTATCACATCAGAGGTAGGGGTCCTGTGCCCAAGCTCACATAAAATACACTAAGGAGCCGGGGCACATACAATAGAGGGTATATAAACTCCATCAAACCAATCAAAGAATACATCTCATTAATGAACTCACCAATGGTTGGTTTTATCCCCAGGTGTTACGACTCAGTCATCACTTTCTCAGTTCCATGTTATAACACATGGTCTGAGAATCCAGATCCAGCATGCGTTCCATGAGAACATAAACATCCGGTGTGTACCTAACATCCGGAGCCTCACAGCAGGCGTGCCAGTGGGCACGTCCTGCATGTATCCAGCGTGCGTTCCACAGAGAGGAAGAAGGTCTGTGATGTATATCACTTCCGGACCCTTCACAGTGGGCGTGTCATTAGGCTCGTCACACAGTGAGTGAAATTCCTCCTTAGACTCCTGTGCAGGCTTCTGGACAGGCTCGCAAGTATGAGCGCTCCATTTCAAGCACAGGGGAAAAACTCACAGTGGGCGTGCCAGTAAGCACGTCACACATTAAGTGGAACGCCACACCCACGCCCACTGTGAGTTTTTCCCCTGTGCTTGAAATGGAGCGCTCATACTTGTGAGCCTGAGACGGGTGGATTCCTCTGAGGACCACTATACACTTTATGGTTTGATTATATTGAGTTATTTTTGATAATTTTTTGTACTCATATACTGGACCACTGTCCTTTTCTGAGCAAAATTATCTACTCAATTTTTGTTATGTATGTTTTGTTTTTCTGTTAATTTTGTTATGTTTAGTGGCTCCCTGGATATACATTGTAGGCTGAAACAGTCAGCAATCCAAGGAGCTTTGGGTTACTCGTGTACCTGATCTAGGCTTTTATTGTGAACAGGATTAAAAGTTATATTTTAGCCTCTTAAAATTGCTCTTCTATATTTATTTAAGTGGCCTCCCTCGATATTGAGGACTGCTGTGAATAATCTGGGTTTGGCAATTAGAATGGCTCGTGCTCACATCAAGCAGCAATTCTCAGCGTGTCCAATTTTCTATCCTCCCAGCTATGTGATCCGAGCCGCCTCCGGCCGACAGGCGGAGACTGAACAGCTGTATCTGGCGAAGTGCTGGCGACGTCACCAGCAAGCTGAAGAACTAAGGAGGCCGATGGGGAGCCATCCTACGCGTTTCGGTAGCATAGAAGCTTCCTATCGGTTGTAGGACTCCTGTATAGCTGCTGTGATTGGAAATTCACTTGATGTAGTAATTATTTTTAGCGACTAGACGTCTCCATATTAGTATTCTAGGTATTTCATCGTTATGTTGCCCTATATGTTACCTTTTGAATATATGGAGAAAACCAACAGTTACTAAATAAAATAGAACTAGAACTACCGGCGTATTTAAAAGATACACTTCATATTGTCAACATTATTGACAACGTTGAGTGGAAAGCTGCTTATACATTAGGCACTTTGGATATTCGATCATTTATACTGTGATCGAACATGAGAGAGGCTGTACATCCGCCTAGAAGGCCTTAGGCTATGTGCCCACGTTACGTCGTGTCCCTGCAGAAATTCCTGCAGAGATTTGACAGCACATGTGCGCGTCAAATCGCTGCAGAAACACTGCGTAATGGATGCAGTGTTTCTGCAGAAAAAAAGGCGATTTCATGCGCTCTGGATGCAGCCCCCACCATAGACAAGAGCGGGAGCTGCATCCAAAGCGCACGGAATAATTGACATGTTGCTTTTCTTTGGCGCTCCATTGGGAGACCCAGACAATTGGGTGTATAGCTATGCCTCCGGAGGCCACACAAAGCATTACACTAAAAGTGTAAAGCCCCTCCCCTTCAGGCTATACACCCCCCGTGCTGCTACGGGCTCATCAGTTTTCTTGCTTTGTGCGAAGGAGGTCAGACATCCACGCATAGCTCCACAGCTTAGTCAGCAGCAGCTGCTGACTATGTCGGATGGAAGAAAAGAGGGCCCATACTAGGGCCCCCAGCATGCTCCCTTCTCACCCCACTCTTGTCGGCGGTGTTGTTAAGGTTGAGGTATCCATTGCGGGTACGGAGGCTGGAGCCCACATGCTGCTTTCCTTCCCCATCCCTCAATTAGGGCTCTGGGTGAAGTGGGATCTCATCGGTCTCCAGGCACAGGAGACCGTGCTCCATCCACAGCTCCTGAGGACCCTGCTGGATAGGAGCCGGGTATCGTTCAGGGACATGGCCCTGCTACTTGGAGGTACTCTGGGTCCCCGTGGGGACCGCGCACAGCAACACTCCAGCATTGCTGGGTGTGCTAGTGCACCGGGGACCGCAGCGCTGACTGCGTTTTGTGCCACTATACACTCAGCGTCGCTGAGTGTGTTTGTGTAGGGGGACTGCCGCGCTGGCTGCCGCTGCCATGGGTATCACTGCGGCGCGGCTGGGACTGTTAGTGCGCCGGGGACTTCCGCGCCGACCGCGCTTATACGGCGGCCGCGCTTATAACTCGAGTCCCCGGCTTCTGCGGCCTAGTCTCTTTTTCTTCCCGCCCTCAGCCCTGCCAGTCAGGGGAAGGGCGGGACGCTGTACAGGGTATGGCTACAGTACAGCAGCACTGAGGGCTGGAGCATGCTTTGCATACTCCACCCCCCTCACTCTGCACAGTGGGGCACCAGTTCCCGCACTTTTCTGGGTCACGCCCACGGCTCCCTCCTCTCCTCAGGACGCTGGCAGCCATTATTCTCAGCTCTGCTAACGCTGGAGAGGAGAGACAAGCTCAAAGAGACCCAGGCAGGAATTCTGGTGCCCACACAACCGCTTTGCAAGGGCGGTAAGCAGCACCTGTGGTGCTGGCCCCACTAGTGCAGAAGTGTATTTATAGTTTATGGATTATAGTCTATACTTTACACTGTATGGTGCACTGTTGATTTTTGGCTATATCCCCTCCTGTATTGCTCAGAGGAGACAACAGCATGTCGTCCACAAATAGCAAGGGACAGACTTACTATGCTGCCTGTGCAGCATGTACGGCTATACTGCCGGCAGGTTCCACTGACCCTCATTGTGTGCAATGCTCGGCCCCTGTGGCACTTACTCAGCCGGAGCCTCTGCTAAGGGTGGCCCAGGGGGAACCACCTGTTAACGCTGTCCAGGTGACAGGGACGGAGTTTGCAGTTTTTACTGAAAGACTTTCTGAGACTATGGCTAAGATATTAGAAGCCTTGCAGTCAAGGCCAGCATCTCAAGCCAGGGGCACTGTAGAATCATTGTCCCATGGTCCCCCTCAGTTGGAACAGCAATGTCTTCCCGGGGTGTCTCATGGATCCCAGGGTGAGGTCTCTGACACGGACCGCAACCCCAGACCGACTAAGAAAGCTCGCTATGAAATCCCCTCGACATCATCACAATGTTCAGGGTCTCAGCGAGAGGACTCTCTGTATGATGAAGCGGAGGTAGCTGATCAGGATTCTGACCCTGAAGCCGCTCTCAACCTTGATACTCCTGATGGGGACGCCATAGTGAATGATCTTATTGCGTCCATCAATGAAATGTTGGATATTTCTCCCTCAGCTCCTCCAGTGGAGGAGTCAGCTTCTCAGCAGGAGAAATTCCGTTTCAGGTTTCCCAAGCGTACAAAGAGTATGTTTCTGGACCACTCTGACTTCAGAGAGGCAGTCCAGAAACACCGAGATTGTCCAGATAAGCGTTTTTCCAAGCGCCTTAAGGATACACGTTACCCTTTCCCCCCTGACGTGGTCAAGGGCTGGACTCAGTGTCCCAAGGTGGATCCTCCAATCTCCAGACTGGCGGCTAGATCCATAGTTGCAGTGGAAGATGGAGCTTCACTCAAGGATGCCACTGACAGACAGATGGAGCTCTGGTTGAAATCCATCTATGAAGCTATCGGCGCGTCTTTTGCTCCAGCATTCGCAGCCGTATGGGCACTCCAAGCTATCTCAGCTGGTCAGGCGCAAATTGACGCACTCACACGTACGTCTGCGCCGCAGGTGGCGTCCATAACCTCTCAAACGTCGGCATTTGCGGCCTACGCTATTAATGCTGTCCTGGACTCTGCGAGCCGTACGGCGGTTGCAGCCGCCAATTCGGTGGCAATACGCAGGGCCTTATGGCTGCGGGAATGGAAGGCAGATTCGGCTTCCAAAAAGTGCTTAACTGGTTTGCCATTTTCTGGCGAACGTTTATTTGGTGAGAGATTGGATGAAATCATCAAACAATCCAAGGGAAAGGAAACATCCTTACCCCAAGCCAAACCAAAAACACCCCAACAGAGGAGGGGACAGTCGAGGTTTCGGTCCTTTCGGGGTGCGGGCAGGTCCCAATTCTCCTCGTCCAAAAGACCTCAGAAAGATCAGAGGAACTCCGACGCGTGGCGGTCTAAATCACGCCCTAAAAAGACCGCCGGAGGTGCCGCTACCAAGGCGGCTTCCTCATGACTTACGGCCTCCTCACACCGCATCCTCGGTCGGTGGCAGGCTCTCCCGCTTTTGCGACACCTGGCTACCACAAGTAAAAGACCGTTGGGTGAGAGACATTTTGTCTCACGGTTACAGGATAGAGTTCAGCTCGCGTCCTCCGACTCGATTCTTCAGAACATCTCCGCCTCCCGAGCGAGCCGATGCTCTGCTGCAGGCGGTGGACATTCTGAAGGCAGAAGGAGTGGTGGTCCCGGTTCCTCTTCAGCAACAGCGTCACGGTTTCTACTCCAACCTGTTTGTGGTTCCAAAGAAGGACGGGTCCTTCCGTCCTGTTTTGGACCTAAAACTGCTCAACAAACACGTAAGGACCAGGCGGTTGCGGATGGAATCCCTCCTACACTCTCAGGGTCACTCTGTGATACCCTACTTAGACGATCTGCTGGTCAAGGCACCCTCTCAAGAGGCATGCCAACACAGCCTCAACGTCACTCTGGAGATTCTCCAGAGTTTCGGGTGGATCATCAATTTTCCAAAGTCAAATCTGACACCGGTCCAATCGCTGACATATCTTGGCATGGAGTTTCATACTCTTCCAGCGATAGTGAAGCTTCCGCTGGACAAACAGCGTCCGCTACAGACAGGGGTACAATCTCTCCTTCAAGGTCGGTCACACCCCTTGAGGCGCCTCATGCACTTCCTGGGGAAGATGGTGGCAGCAATGGAAGCAGTACCTTTCGCGCAGTTTCACCTGCGTCTCCTTCAAGGGGACTGGGCGGTGGTCACGACGGACGCGAGCCTGTCAGGGTGGGGAGCAGTTTTTCTCCACCACAGGGCTCAGGGTACGTGGACTCAGCAAGAGTCCTCACTTCAGATCAATGTATTGGAGATCAGGGCAGTGTATCTTGCCCTAAAAGCGTTCCAGCAGTGGCTGGAAGGCAAGCAGATCCGAATTCAGTCGGACAACTCCACAGCGGTGGCTTACATCAACCACCAAGGTGGGACACGCAGTCGGCAAGCCTTCCAGGAAGTCCGGCGGATTCTGCCGTGGGTGGAAGACGATTGGTCGCAGTTTCAGCTTCCTTATGTGTTTCCTCCTCTGGCACTGTTGCCCAGAGTGTTACGCAAGATCAGGGCCGACTGCCGCCGCGCCATCCTCGTCGCTCCAGACTGGCCGAGGAGGTCGTGGTACCCAGATCTGTGGCATCTCATGGTCGGCCACCCGTGGGCACTGCCAGATCGACCAGATTTGCTGTCTCAAGGGCCGTTTTTCCATCTGAATTCTGCGGCCCTCAACCTGACTGTGTGGCCATTGAGTCCTGGATCTTAGCGTCTTCAGGATTATCTCAAGAGGTCATTTCCACTATGAGACAGGCTAGGAAACCAACGTCCGCCAAGATCTACCACAGGACGTGGAAAATATTCCTGTCGTGGTGCTCTGCTCAGGCGTTTTCTCCCTGGCCTTTTGCCTTGCCCACTTTTCTGTCCTTTCTTCAATCCGGATTGGAAAAGGGTTTGTCGCTAGGCTCCCTTAAGGGACAAGTCTCTGCGCTCTGTGTTTTTTCAGAAGCGCCTGGCCAGGCTCCCACAGGTACGCACGTTCCTGCAGGGGGTTTGTCACATCGTTCCTCCTTACAAGCGTCCGTTAGAACCCTGGGATCTGAACAGGGTGCTGATGGTCCTTCAGAAACCACCGTTCGAGCCAATGAGGGATATTTCGCTCGCACGCCTTTCGCAGAAAGTGGTTTTTCTAGTAGCAGTCACCTCACTTCGGAGAGTGTCTGAGTTGGCAGCGTTATCATGCAAAGCTCCTTTCCTGGTGTTTCACCAGGACAAGGTGGTTCTGCGTCCGGTTCCGGAATTCCTCCCTAAGGTGGTATCCCCTTTTCATCTCAATCAGGACATCTCCTTACCCTCGTTTTGTCCTCATCCAGTTCACCAATGTGAAAAGGATTTGCACTTGTTAGATCTGGTGAGAGCACTCAGACTCTACATTTCTCGTACGGCGCCCCTGCGCCGCTCGGATGCACTCTTTGTCCTTGTCGCTGGCCAGCGTAAAGGGACACAAGCTTCCAAATCAACCCTAGCTCGGTGGATCAAGGAACCAATTCTCGAAGCTTACCGTTCCTCGGGGCTTCCGGTTCCCTCAGGACTGAAGGCCCATTCTACCAGGGCCGTGGGAGCGTCCTGGGCCTTGCGACACCAGGCTACGGCTCAGCAGGTGTGTCAGGCAGCTACCTGGTCGAGCCTGCACACTTTCACAAAACACTATCAGGTGCATACCTATGCTTCGGCAGATGCCAGCCTAGGTAGACGAGTCCTTCAGGCGGCGGTTGCCCACCTGTAGGACGGAGCCGTTACGGCTCTATTATGAGGTATTATTTACCCACCCAGGGACTGCTTTTGGACGTCCCAATTGTCTGGGTCTCCCAATGGAGCGCCAAAGAAGAAGGAAATTTTGTTTACTTACCGTAAATTCCTTTTCTTCTAGCTCCAATTGGGAGACCCAGCACCCGCCCCTGTTTTTTTGTGTACACATGTTGTTCATGTTAAATGGTTTCAGTTCTCCGATATTCCTTCGGATTGAATTTACTTTAAACCAGTTTATAATTTTTTCCTCCTTCTGGCTTTTGCACCAAAACTGATGAGCCCGTAGCAGCACGGGGGGTGTATAGCCTGAAGGGGAGGGGCTTTACACTTTTAGTGTAATGCTTTGTGTGGCCTCCGGAGGCAGTAGCTATACACCCAATTGTCTGGGTCTCCCAATTGGAGCTAGAAGAAAAGGAATTTACGGTAAGTAAACAAAATTCCCTTCTTTAGAACGCAGCGATTTGGAACAAAAATTTGGCATTCAAATCGCTGCGCTCTCAAACGCAACGTGCGCATGGATTCATAGATTGGTTGCAGGTCGCATGCATTTACAAATGCATGAAATTCGGCAAGGTGCGCACACAGCCTTACAATCCACAAATAAATATAATATAAAACAAATTGAATACATAGTTGAATGTATCAATTTTATCTTAGAACATAATTATTTTCTCTGTAATGATTAGTTTGTATCCAGAAATGGAGTACAGCAATGGGGACGCGTTTCGCACCCAGCTATTCAAATTTGTTTGTGGGTAATTGGGAGGATACTGCTATTTATAGGAATGGAAATTTAAAAAGCGGATTAATTCTATGGCATAGATTCATAGACGATGTCATCTTTATTTGGGATAACACAGTAGAACCATTAGAACAATTTTTAAGAGATATCAATGACAATGATTTTAGATTAGATTTCGCCCCTACAATTAGCGATACCAGCGTCAACTTTCTGGATCTTACCATTTCTGTACAAAATGATAAATTGTGCTCTAGAAGCTATAAGAAGGAAGCGGATGCCAACAGCTATATTCCCCGGACCAGCTGCCACTTACCTTCCTGGCTTACCGATATCCCACGTGGACAACTAATGAGACTGAAGAGAAATTCTACCCTAATTGATGACTTTAAGCAAGAATCAAAGCAACTAATGTCACAATTTTTAATTAACCCCTTCACGACCTTGGACGAATCTATCCTTCATGGAGCGTGTCAGGTTAAGCCCCGCCCCCTGCCGCGGGCAGGCGGCGGCGGTCGGCACACATCAGCTGTTTTCAACAGCTGACGTGTGCCTGCATGTTGCGAGTGGAATCGCTTCCACTCGCAACATTTAACCCCTTAAATCTCGCTGCCAAAGTCTGGCAGCGAGATCTATATGCGCGCGGCCATGATTTTTACTACCGCCGCCCCCACCGGAAGTCACGTGAGTGATCACGTGACTTTCGGTGGTTGCCATCGTAGCACAGGGTCATGTGATGACGCCTGCAGCTATGATGTTTCACTTTCGTTTTCCCTCGGCTCAGAGCAGAGGGAAACAGGAAGTGACTGTATCTGCTGTTTACAGCTGTGTAGCTGTGATCAGCAGATAGATAAGAGCGATCGGATTGCTGATCGCTATAGCCCCCTAGGGAAACTAGTAAAATAAAAAAAAAAGTAAAAAAAAAGTTTTAAAAAATAAAAAAAACCTAAAAGTTCAAATCACCCCCCTTTCACCCCATTGAAAATGAAAGGGTTAAAAAATAAATAAACATACACATATTTGGTATCGCCGCGTTCAGAAATGCCCGATCTATCAAAATATAAAATCAATTGATCTGATTGGTAAACGGTGTAGTGGCAAAAAAATTCCAAACGCCAAAATTACGTTTTTTTTGGTCGCCGCATGTTTTGCGCAAAATGCAATAACAGGCGATCAAAACGTAGCATCTGCGCAAAAATGGTACCAATAAAAATGTTAGCTCGAGACGCAAAAAATAAGGCGTCACTGAGCCATAGATCCCAAAAATGAGAATGCTACGTGTTTTGGAAAATGGCGCAAAACGTACGCCGCTTTTATTGGACAAACTTGTGATTTTTTTTAACCCCTTAGATACAAGTAAACCTATACATGTTTGGTGTCTACAAACTCGCACCGACCTAAGGCATCACATAGATACATCGGTTTTACCATATAGTGAACAATATAGTGAATAAAACATCCCGAAAACTATTGTGCCATCACACTTTTTTTGCAGTTTTTCCACACTTGGAATTTTTTTGCTGTTTTCCAGTACACCATATGGTAAAATCTATGGTTTCATTTAAAAGTACAACTCGTCCCGCAAAAAACAAGCCCTCATATGGCAAGATTGACAGAAAAATAAAAAAGTTACGGCTCTCGGGAGAAAAGGAGCAAAAAACAAAAACGGAAAGTGCCCGGGGGCTGAAGGGGTTAAGGGATATAATCCCGAGCATTTCACGGAAGAGTTCAATAAAGTCTTAGACATGCCAAGAGAACATCTTATAAGGGTCAAACTGAAGAGTGAGGTTTCGACTGATCTGAATAAACAAATTAGACAATTGCCAATTATAACTACTTTTCATACTAAGAGTAGAATTTTCCAAAATATTGTTCAAAAACATTGGCATTTTTTATTTCAGGATAAGATCCTGGGACCTTTACTTCTTGTAATACCATGATTTATTTTCAGAAGGACAAAAACCTTGGGTAATGTACAAAAAGACCTCTTACCGTTCAAATGAAAGAACATATGGTTAACATTACTAAAGGATTGTGGGACATCCACTATCCAGAAATTATTGTGAAAAACATAATAAATCAATAAAAAATACTATTTGACTTTTTCAATACCACAAAAAAAAATAAAGAAAATTGTCGGGGGGTGATTTTATTAAATTGATGTCGAGATGTGAATCTAAGTGGATTTTTAGTCTAAACACCACGACCCCGGCAGGTCTAAATACAGATTTCGAAATTGTTGCTTTTTGAGTGTCATAAATCACTCAAAATAAATGTTGGTTTTATTAAATAATTTGATTGTAACTTATTTATATTTTTCTAATGATTTAGTTTTTAATAAACAATCAATAAAAAAAATTTAACACAACCACTATTATATATTTAAATAAAAGTTGACACAAATAATCTAAACTTCTATAGACCAGGAAAGATTGTTTTGTTCTTATTTTTATATTCTAGTTCTATACTTAGTAACTGTTGGTTTTCTCCATATATTCAAAAGGTAACATATAGGGCAACATAACGATGAAATACTTGAAATACTAATATGGAGACGTCTAGTGGCTAAACATATTACTACATCAAGTGAATTTCCAATCAGAATTTATCAGCAGCCATATAGGAGTTCTACAACCGATAGGAAGCTTGTATGCTACCAAAACGCGTAGGTGGCTCCCTTTCGGCCTCCTTAGTTTTTCAGCTTGCTGATGACGTCGCCAGCACTTCGCCAGACACAGCTGTTCCGTCCTCGCCTGCCAGCCGGAGGCGGCTCGGATCACATAGCGTGTCCAGTTTTCTATTCTCCCAGCCGAGAACGGCTCGTGCTCACAATAAGCAGCAATTCTAATTGCCAAACCCAGATTACAACCGTTCTGGGAGCCTGCAACTTATAACACAGGGGCTGATACAAAGGACGTTACCTTGCTCTCTCATCAAACAGTGAGTTACTATACAACATTACATCCAAGATGGCATCACGGATACTTAAAAATCCCTTGGCGTTTGCCATAATATTTATATCAGAGTATTGTTCGTAATGGGGTTTTAGCCGGTGAGCAATAATCACACAGCACTAAAGTTATTACATGTGTTGGTGATTTGTGATCCATAATAAGTTGAACATTCCCTTTATTTCAGCATATTAAGGATATTCATCTGGTAATAACAAGTAACATTTTAGTAATCATCGCCTATCTATGATATCGCATCTTAGCTGAGACAGGTAAATAATATTTGCTAGTGCCATGGTTAGTACTTTATATTATTAATACTGTAATTGATCATTAATTTCCATGCACGTAAAGGCATCAGGGGCTAAATATTAACATTTTGTGCGTCACATGTTTCCTTGATCACAACATGACAGGTAATTATGGTTTATATATGTATTTTTTTGAATGTTTAGCGCAGTAGTGCATTGAAAATAATATTTAGCTTAGAATTTGCTTCCCTTTCTGAGTTCCATATAGCAGCCGCATGGCTCCCAATACTGTGTTATGTGACTATAAAATCAGGTTTGTAATGTCCTTTGCATAACTCTGTCGGTGACAGGTCATCGATGACTCCTCATTTTAGCAGAGTGCATTGTGCTATGTGGACCAAGCATACAGCCTCTTGCGCCTTGAATAGCACTGGACGTACGTCGAAATAGTTTTAGCATGAAGCAGATATCAAGGGAGACTGATATATAGTTTGAAACTTGTGTGGGGGGAAGCCAATGCTCTTGTGTATCCAGCCTAATAGGAAAATTAGACATTTGTCTACATTGTGGGTTAAAGAATATAATGAAATTCATTTGTTCTCCTAACAGAAAATCCCAGTAAGAAGTCTTATAAAGTAGAAGATGAAGGTGTTACGCAGCACTCTTCGGGAAGAAACTCCTATTCACAGCCTGGGACATTGTTTACGCATAAATCAAATCGTGGTATCCATGAGAGAAGGCACACAGGAGAGAAGCCGTATCCATGTTTATTATGCGGAAAATATTTTACAACAAAATCAATTCTTGTAAATCATCAGAAAATTCATACAGGAGAGAAGCCGTATTCATGTTCAGATTGTGGGAAAAGTTTTAGAAATAAATCACATCTTGTTAGACATGAGAGAATTCACACAGGAGAGAGGCCGTATTCATGCTCTGTATGTGGGAAATGTTTTACCGAAAAAGCAAATCTTGTTACACACGAAAGAATTCACACAGGAGAGAAGCCGTTTTCATGTCCAGAATGTGGGAAAAGTTTTACAGATAGATCAAGTCTTGTAACTCATCAGAAAATTCACAAAGGAGTGAAGCCATTTCCATGTGGAGTATGTGGGAAATGTTTTATATATAAATCAAATCTTGTTAGGCATGAGAGAACACACACAGGGGAGAAGCCGTATTCATGTTCACTATGTGGAAAATGCTTTACTGGTAAAACAAATCTTGTTATACATGACAGAATTCACCGAGGAGAAAAGCCGTATCCATGTCCAGTATGTGGGAGACGCTTTACAGATAAATCAAGTCTCTTTATCCATGAGAGAATTCACACAGGAGAGAAGCCGTATTCATGTTCACATTGTGGGAAATGCTTCCCAAAAAAATCACATCTTGTTAAACATCAGAGAATTCATACAGGAGAAAAGCCGTATTCGTGTTCAGAATGTGGGAAATGCTTTACAGGTAGACCGAATCTTGTTATACATGAGCGAATACACAGAGGAGAGAGGCCATATTCATGTTCTGTATGTAAAAAATGTTTTACAGATAAATCAAGCCTTGTTAAACATGAGAAAAGTCACACAGGAGAAAAGCCACTTTGATGATATGCGGAAAATGTTTTACAAGGAAATCAATTTTGAACCTTAACAGAGGAGAATCTACAGACTTTTGTAACACCTAAAATGCTAGAAGTGCAAGAAAAATATGTTAACACTACAAGTTATTCAAAGACATTTAAACAGGAATTGCTGTGTCAGGTGGAATTAGCTTGGATCTACTAATCGCCCTATATTTACCCAATTTCAACTGTGACCGTAAAACAAGAATGAGCAGTAATAATGTGGATTTAAGGAACAAGGGCCGTGTTCACTTTAAGTTGTCACCAGAAACCTGAATTTAACACATGTAGAAAGAATAATATTTGATTTTCATTCATACAGTATATAAAATATAATTAAGCGGAATGAAATTTCTGTTGAACACGATTAAAAGCCTTGTTCACACTTGTGTATGTTGGACATTATTCTGCATCACCTTTCGATTTTAGATAAAATCAGGGTAGGTCCAAAACCTAGGAAAGTGCAAATTTTTCCAACATATTTTTCTCAGTGTCTTGACAGCATTTAGAACAAAGCTTTGCCTTGGTCTTTCAAAAACGCTCCCTTTTTTTTTTCAGCCATTCATTACTGCGTTTACTGAAATCTTTAGGATCATTGTCATGTTTCAAGGTTCACATTGGGCTGAGATGTATAAGGGTTCTATGAGCATAGAATATTGATGACTTATTCCCAAAATAGGTCATTGATATCAGATTGTTGTGGCTGCCATGTGTCAGACCCCAACAATCAGCTGGTGTTGGCTCTTCTGGCCAGTGAACGGAGCTCTGTTCAAGTGGCCACAGCCACGTAGAGAGAAAAGGCTCCTATTTTGAATAGGTTCTGCAGTACTTGGTAGTGGCCACTTCACAATGAACCTGTCACAGGTTGTCTGTTGGTAAGCTACATCCATGTGCCTTCTTTTCCAAGAAGTTATTTCCAGATGACTGTAATATCACGAGGACCGGGGCTCCTAATGTGGCCCTCAGACCCTAGCTGTCCCTGATCCCAGAGATACGTCTAATGGTGACGATGTCTGGGCTGCTTTCCTTACCCTGCTCCTGAACGTCCATGATCTAATACCCTTCCTGTCCCTGACCCCAGGGGAGGACCGGGACAGGAGTGGTAGGACACACAGATAAGGATAAACGGGAAACCAAAACTTAATCACACAACACGGTCACACACAGGTATCAGACAACAATCAGACAACAAGTGATAAAGAGGAAAATAAGAGCAGGGAGGAAAGGAGACGACAAGAGAACTTCACAACAAGACCACGCACAAAGCAATACAATCACCAGCAGGACTGGGATACAATAGCCCACGAATCTTTAGCTACACCTGTCTGTGTAGATCTCTGTGTGAGAGCCCATCCACCATCGGCACCTGCCAGCTTTAATTATTTGAGGTCTGGTGAGTGTGTTTTGTTGGGGGGGAGGGGAGGTGTCTACTTCCATTTGGTTGTATCTGCATCTTTTGGGGCTGTCTGCCTTCTTTGATGAAAAGTTCTGCTGTATTTAACTATTTTAGCTGCTTCCACACTTCTTATGGAACTGCAACTAGGGCTTAATTTTGGAGTAGGGTTTATATTTTAAGCATACTAAAAGCCCCAAGAATCCTGCTAGTGCTTATTTTTGGGGTAGGTCTTATTTTTGGTGAAACAGTACCTGTCTAAAATGTATCTGATGTGTCTCTATATCAGATGAGTAGATCAAGATATCATACAAATAAAGCACCACAGAACTGCCCACCAAATAGTGAAAAATGTCATTCACAAAATGCTGGAAAAAAACAGGGGCATTAGTGAAACCAAATGTCATGACCAGACTTTTAATATGCCCACAGGTATAGTGAAATCCATTTTCCATTCATTCCGTTGTCTGATTCTAAGCAGATTGTAGCCCCTCTTACCTCAAACCTGGAGTATCACTGTGCTCCCACAATCTGATTTGAATAAATCCCGAATCACAGGAAGAAGATATGGGTCTTGGACGGTAATCTGATTCAATTCCCGAAAATCTAAAGCGTGGAGAGCCCCATCTTTTTTTTTTTTTTTAACTGTAGTTTTTATTGAATTACATTAAGTTAAACAGATTATATCAATTAACATAAGCCCAATACCATTGTATACTATAAAAATGTATATCAATGCAAGAAGAAGAAGGGAATTTTGTTACTTACCGTAAATTCCTTTTCTTCTAGCTCTTATTGGGAGACCCAGACGATTGGGTGTATAGCTACTGCCTCCGGAGGCCACACAAAGCATTACACTAAAAAGTGTAAGGCCCCTCCCCTTCTGGCTATACACCCCCCGTGGGATCACGGGATGCTCAGTTTTAGTGCTAAAGCAAGAAGGAGGAAAGCCAATAACTGGTTTAAACAAATTCACTCCGAGTAACATCGGAGAACTGAAAACCGTTCAACATGAACAACATGTGTACCCGCAAACAAACCCAAAAATCCCGAAGGACAACAGGGCGGGTGCTGGGTCTCCCAATAAGAGCTAGAAGAAAAGGAATTTACGGTAAGTAACAAAATTCCCTTCTTCTTCGGCGCTCTATTGGGAGACCCAGACGATTGGGACGTCCAAAAGCAGTCCCTGGGTGGGTAACGAAATACCTCATGTTAGAGCTGCAAGACAGCCCTCCCCTACGGGGAGGCCACTGCCGCATGCAGGACTCTTCTACCTAGGCTGGCGTCCGCCGAAGCATAGGCATGCACCTGATAATGTTTGGTGAAAGTGTGCAGACTCGACCAGGTAGCTGCCTGGCACACCTGTTGAGCTGTAGCCTGGTGTCGTAATGCCCAGGACGCACCCACAGCTCTGGTTGAATGGGCCTTCAGCCCTGATGGAACCGGAAGCCCCGCAGAACGGTAGGCTTCAAGAATTGGTTCTTTGATCCATCGAGCCAGGGTGGCTTTAGAAGCCTGCGACCCCTTGCGCTGACCAGCGACAAGGACAAAGAGTGCATCAGAGCGGCGCAGGGGCGCCGTGCGGGAAATGTAGAGTCTGAGTGCTCTCACTAGATCTACGAAATGTAAATCCTTTTCATACCGGTGAACCGGATGAGGACAAAAAGAAGGTAACGAGATATCCTGATTAAGATGAAACGAGGATACTACCTTAGGGAGAAACTCCTGAATGGGGCGCAGCACTACCTTGTCCTGGTGGAACACCAGGAAGGGAGCCTTGGATGACAGTGCTGCTAGCTCAGACACTCTCCGAAGAGATGTGATCGCTACCAGAAAGGCCACTTTCTGTGACAGTCGAGGAAGGGAAACATCCTTCCGAGGTTCGAAAGGCGGCTTCTGGAGGGCAACTAGTACTCTGTTCAGATCCCATGGATCTAACGGCCGCTTGTACGGGGGCACGATATGACAAACCCCCTGCAGGAACGTGCGCACTTTAGGAAGGCGTGCCAGACGCTTCTGAAAAAAAAACACGTATAGTGCCGAGACTTGCCCTTTAAGGGAGCCTAACGACAAGCCCTTTTCTAACCCCGATTGTAGGAAGGAAAGAAAAGTAGGCAATGAAATGGCCCGGGAGACACTCCCTGAGCAGAGCACCAGGATAAGAAAATCTTCCACGTCCGTGGTAGATCTTAGCAGACGTGGGCTCCATAGCCTGTGCCAAGGTGGCAACGACCTCTTGGAATAATCCTGAGAACACTAGGATCTAGGATGCAATGGCCATACAGTAGGTTCAGGGCCGTAGAATTCAGCTGTTGTGCCGATTCGTGAAACCCGTCCGGGTGCAGAGACCATTCTCCTGCGTCCACGCCCTGGTGACTGAGGAAGTCTGCTTCCCAGTTTTCTACGCCCGGGATGTGAACTGCGGAGATGGTGTAGCTCTGTCTTCCACCCCCAGCAGAATCCGGTGGACTTCCAGGGAGGCTCGCCGACTGCGTAGGCCGCCTTGGTGGTTGATGTATGCCACTGCTGTGGATTGTCCGACTGAATTCGGATCTGTTTGCCTTCCAGCCACTGCAGGAAGTCTTGCAGGGCAATATACACTGCCCAGAGCTCGAGACAATTGATCTGAAGAGTGGACTCCTCTGAAGAGAGTCCTTGATCGTCTGAGAAAGGGGGGCGTTCCTGTGTAGGGACATCGACTTCCCCTCACATTAGCGAAGAATGTTCTATTGAAGTGGACGCAGATGAAACTGCGTGAAAGGGACTGCCTCTGGAAGAGGCGTCTCCTTGAAGGAGAGACTGCACCCTCGTCTGCAGTGACCGCTGTTTGTCCAGTGGAAGCTTCACCATCGCTGAGAGAGTGTGAAACTCTATGCCGAGCCTATGCCAGCGATTGGGTTTAACTTTGAAAAGTTGAGGACTCCCCCGAAACTCTGGGAAGTTTCCAGCGCCATGTGCAGGCTGTGTTGGCATGCCTTTTAAGAGAGTGCCTTGACAAGGAGATTGTCCAAGCAAGGGATCACAGAGTGACCGTGAGAGTGCGGGACTGCTGTCACTGCTGCCATCAACTTGGTGAACACCCGTGGGGCTGTCGCCAGACTGCAGGGTAGGGCTATGAACTGAAGATGCTCGTCTTTAATAACGCATCATAGCAAACGCCGGTGCCCTGGACCAATCGGCACATGGAGATAAGCATCCTGATGTCTATTGATGCTAGGAAATCTCCTTGAGGCATTGAGGCAAAAACGGAGCGGGGGGTTCCATCCGGAACCGCCTGGTTTTCACGTGCTTGTTGAGCAGTTTAAGGTCCAGAACGGAACGGAAGGAGCCGTCCTATTTTGGCACCACGACCAGGTCAGAGCAAAAAGCGTATCTTGTTCCTGAGGAGGAACAGGGATTACCACTCCTCCTGCCTGCAGAAGAGCCTCTGCTCGGTCGGTGAGGAAGTTTTGAGACAAACTGACTCTCACCCACAGGCCTTTGACCTGTGGCAGGTAAATGTCGCTAAAGCGGGGGAGTCTGCCTCCGACTGCGGATGTGGAGTGCGAGGGCTGAAAGTCATGAGGAAAACGCCTTGGTTGCGGTTCCTCCGGCTGCCCTCCCCGGGCGTGATTGAGCCCGCCAGGAATCTGTGCCCCTCTGGGCCTTTCGAGTCCTCTTGGACAGGTGAATGATTTCATTTCACCACTTACCAACAGCCTGTCACCAGATAAAGGCAACCTGGTTAAGCACTTTGTTGGAAGCAGCATTTGTTCCAATCTCTTACCACTAGGCTCTGCGTAAAAACACGGAGTTGGCGGACGCCACTGACGTACGGCTCGTAGAGTCTAGGACAGCTTTAACAGCCTGAGTCGCAATGCCGACATTGTGAGATTCAGGACGCTGCTGGGGCCCAGATGTACGTATGACAGCGTCTCTCTTGCAATACTAGCTGAAATGGCTTGGAGTGCCTCTGCGGCTGCGAATGCCTGAGCAACCGACCCGCCGCTAGTTTCATAGACAGATTGCAACCAGAGGCCTATCTGTCTGTCAATGGCATTTTTAAGTGAAAACCCATTCTCCGCTGCAACTATAGATCTAGCCGCAACCCTGGAGATTGGGGGATCCACCTTTGGACACTGGGTCTAGCGCTTGACCACGTCAGGGGGGAAGAGACAACGTGTATCATTAATACGGTTGGAGAAAAACGCTTATCGGGATAAGCGTTACGTTTCTGGACTGCGGCTCTGGAGTCAGAGTGACCAGAAAAAGTACTCAATATACACTTGAGATACCGAAATAGAGATTTCTCTTGCTGTGAAGCTGACTCCTCCACTGGAGGAGCTGAGGGAGAAATATCCAACCTTCCATTGATGGACGCTATAAGATTAGTCACTAAAGCGTCACCATCCGGGCATCCGGATTGAGAGCGGTCTCAGGATCAGAGTCCTGAACAGCTACGTTTGCCTCATCATACAGCGAGTACTCCTGCTGGGACCGTGACCAGTGATGAAGTGGAGGGCCGTTTTCAGCGAGCCCGCTTAGGCAGTCTGGGACTGTCGTCCGTGTCAGAGCCTGCACCCTGGGATGCCTGGAACCCCTCTGGGGCCTTGATTTGTTCCAAATCAGGGTGGCCAGGGGCATTGCAACAATATTGCCCAAGGACCGTCTGGGCTGCACAGTCTGTAAGATGTTAGTCATAGTCACAGACAACATATCAGCGGAAAAACTGGGACTCCGTCCCTGTCTCTCGACAGGGATCACAGGTGGTTCTTTTGGCCACATGTAGTCGAGACCCCGGTTGAGCAATTGCACACACTGGGGGTCCTGGAACAGTATCACATGCAGTACATGACCGTACAGTGAATAGCATACAAGCATGAAGTACAAATAAACACTTCAGCACATGTAGTACAAGCAGCCTAGAAAGCCTGTGCCTTGGCACCCTTGCTTTTCTGCTGCTGTCTGTCTGTTTATCCAGGACTGCAGCACATGCAATCCAAGCAGCATTGAAAACTTGTGCCTTGGCACCTTGCTTTTCTGCCGCTATTGTCTGTTTATCTAGGCGCATTAGCCAAAAATAGTGACATACAGTGAATGTATAGCATACAAGCATGACAATACACACTGCAGCACATGCAATCCAAGCAGCATTGAAAGCCTGTGCCTTAGCACCCTTGCTTTTCTGCTGCTGTTGTCTATTTATATAGGAGCATAGCCAAGAATAGCGACATACAGTGAATGTATAGCATACAAGCATAACAATAAACACTGCAGCACATGCAATCCAAGCAGCATTGAAAACTTGTGCCTCAGCACCCCTGCTTTTCTGCTGCTGTTGTCTATTTATATAGGAGCATTAGCCAAGAATAGCGACATACAGTGAACGTATAGCATACAAGCATGACAGTAAACACTGCAGCACATGCAATCGCCTTAGCACTCTTGCTATTTGCTGCCGCTGTCTAGTCATCAAAGTGGGTAGACAGCCAAGAATAGCCTTTACAGTGCAATGTACAGCGACATATACAACAGGACACTTCAGCATTAGTGGGTCAGCACTTCAGCTGCCGCTTACCGCCCGCACAAAAGCGGGTGTGTTGCGCTGGAATCCTGTGACTGGTATCCCGGCGCTTGTCTCCATTTTGTTTCTCTGCGTGCTGGAATGGCTGCCGGCTTCCAGAGAAGAGGGGCGGCCCGAGGGCGTGCCCGAGCCAAGAGCGGGAAAAGCGGCGTCCCACTGCATCTAGTGAAGGGGGCTGGAGAATGCAAAGCAGACTCCAGCTCCCTGCGCCGACTTACTGTACAGCATCCCGCCCCTCCCTTGACTGGCAGGGCTGGGGGCGGGAACGAAGTGAAAACCAGGCCGCAAAGCCGGGGAGTAAAGTTAGAAGCGCCGCCGCCGTAAAAGCGCGGTCGGCGCGTCCCCGGCGCACTACAAGTCGCAGCTGCGCCGCCGCTCTAGGGGCGGTCGGCGCGGCGGTCTCCACACATAAAGTCCCCAAGTAATCTGCCGGGACTATAAGCCCAGCGCACAGCGCTACAGTCCCCGGCGCACTAGCACACCCAGCAAGCCTGGAGTGTGCGTGCCTTTCCATACGGGGACACAGAGTACCTGAAAGTTGCAGGGCCTTGTCCCTGAACGGCACTCCCGCTCCACATCCAGCAGGTTCTATGGGTCTGTGGATGGAGCCCGGCCTCAGGGCTAGGTGGCCGGCAAGATCCCACTTCACCAGAGCCCCTCAGGGGGATGGGGAAGGAAAACAGCATGTGGGCTCCAGCCTCCGTACCAGCCATAGGTACCTCAACCTTACAAACCACAAGTGGGGTGAGAAGGGAGCATGCTGGGGGCCCTATATGGGCCCTCTTTTCTTCCATCCGAAAGAGTCAGCAGCTGCTGCTGACTACAAACAGTGGAGCTATGCGTGGATGTATGACCTCCTTCGCACACAAAGCTTGAAAACTGAGCATCCCGTGATCCCACGGGGGGTGTATAGCCAGAAGGGGAGGGGCCTTACACTTTTTAGTGTAATGCTTTGTGTGGCCTCCGGAGGCAGTAGCTATACACCCAATCGTCTGGGTCTCCCAATAGAGCGCCGAAGAAAACATTGCAGCTTATCCATCAGGGCAGTGGAGTCGTTAAGCCAAACATCCAACTCCGACTCCTCAATTTCCCTGATTCTGACTCTCTCATACATGACTCATGTTTGTGATAAATTTCCTGTAGTAAAATGGTAACATTCGGCTTTTAATCATTGTTATGACACTGTTAGGTTGACCAATAGGTCACAACAGTTGCCAGCAATGACCAAATGCGGAGGGAGTCCCGGGCCCCCCCTCAGCCTCCCTCAGCCCCAATGAGACACAGACGCTGGTATCCACACATAAGGCTGTGCGCTCCGAAGAATGCTAGTGTATTATCGCATACAGGTTTTTTTTTTATCAAACTAATAGGGGCGTAGCTATGTCCGTGTTTCTCAGTAAACGAAACTTTCATTTCTCGGTGAAGCGAAAACACAATTCTCATTGTCTTAGACTAGTCTCAAGCTAAAGTCTTATCTCTGTTCTTTTTGGCAAGACATAACATTCTGAGTCCTTGAATACGCTCTCAGCGTCATAGTGTAGCTGGGTCTTATTGGTACACTTTGCAAAACAGCGTGAATGTCCATCTACTCAATTTTAAGTTAACTCTTTCCTCACAACACAATAATCGTGCTGTTTAGATAGAACATAAAATATATTCGAATAGAAGTTTAGAACACAAAAAACTTTAATATGTTGTAAATATATAATACACTGTGCAGTAAGTGGGGAAAAACGTTTTCAACAAAAATGTGCGGAATAACATTTGTGCAGTTTGTGTGACGCCCTGGGCAAGCCAGGGGTCACAGGTCATCACACCACCACACCCTACACCCCAGTTAGGCACATCAAAGCTAACCAAAAATCCTTGTTGCCTTCCTCCAGGGGCTGATGTTCACACCAGGGGGTGGGCCAGGAGGTTGGCTCCGCCCACCGAGGAGAACACAGCTCTGGAGGCGGGAAGTCCAGGCAGTCTAGTTAGGGGAGTGAAGGAGTAAACAGCTAAGATGAGCTAAGAAAGTGAAAGGAAGTAAAGTGGAAGTGGTAAAGGAGGAGTAGGAGAAACTGAAAGAAGGAGAAAGGTGACAGAAAGACAGCCTGAAGTAGTCCAGCTGTGTGCAGGACAGGGTCAGCAAGGTCAGCAACGGCGGTGACTGTCTGGAGGGGGACCGTTTGGAAGTTCCTGGAAGGACCGCGGACGGGTAGTGGCCCGGCGGTCTGGAGCAGTGTACCAAAGGACAGTCAGCACCAGGGCAGGGGCCTCTCGGACCCCGGCAAGGCTAGGAGTCGCCATAATTTGCCGAATCCGTCAGTGAAGGGGACGTAGATCCCCCAACAACCAAGTCCCGATTGAAGGCAACAGCCCAACCATTGTAGCAGAAACACCGCCACCGCCAGGGCACCAGTTTCTCAGGGCCAGCGCCTGCGGGCAAAGAGTAGAGCTCCTCCGGTCCAGCTTGAAGCCGGGGAGCAGGTTACCGGTGGGAACCCATCGCTACCAACACAGAAACAAAGGTGCAAGGAAAAGGGACATCACCGTCACCTACTGGGAGAGCAAGTGCAGCCGTCCGTGGGAACCGTCTTTCCAGCCGTGTGGTTTACCGTAAAACTGTGTCAACGTCTCAGGCTGAGTGAGTACCACAGTGCCGCAAGACACAGCGCTGCCCCCGCGTCCCTGCGCCCACCAGGCCCTACACCTTCCACACCATCACTGGGCCCCGGGATCACCAACCCCTACCCACGGAGGGGCAACACAACACCTGGCTGCTCCGCATCACCATCCCCGGGATCCCCATATTGAGCAGCGGTGGTGAAATCACCACAACCGTGGGTGGCGTCACGGACAATAAACAATCCCCACACCCCACAATCCCCTTTCACTCACGGGCGAGGAGTGCCGCTCGAGAAACCCCCGGGATCCGGCCCACAGCTCGAGCCACCACTGAGCAGCAACCGCCGGACCCGAGAAGCAGGGGTGAGCGTAGTGTGCTGACACCCTCCTCCCCGCCCGCGACAACTTGGCGTCACGAACAGGATCTTACCGCTCTGCCGTTTGGTAGAGGTGCGCCTTGTTACCGCCGGAGGTATCCGGCTGAAAAATTTCAGAAGCCGCCATCTTTGGCGCGAAAAGTTCCCGCTCGAGCGTCTTCTCGAGTAGCAGAGGCGCGAAGGCCAAAACCCCGCCCCGAAAGAGGAGTGGCCGGAAAGAGCTAAGGGGGACGCGATGGCGGCTAGCTGCATGTAGCTGCAGCTATAAAAGCAGGGACGCCAGGACTCTGCAGACATACCGTTCCTGGAAGAAGAAGTCACCATGTGGATGCCGTCCCGCGACACCGTAGCCCCCGCGCCTGGAACCGTGGCGTAGGTAGAAATCCGGACTGCGCAGCTCTACCAACGGCTGCAGGTGAAGATGCAGCTCCTCATGGAGGAGTGGGAGGCCGACATGGCGGATGTTATAGCCACCGTGCGGAGACGCGAGGAGGAAGCGGAGAAAGGGAGGGTGAGTGACCCACGCCCCTATGTCCCCGAGGGACCGGTCGCTGCGGCCGAGGGACCCGGTCCAAGCCCTCTCCCCCTGCTGCCTCCCTCGCCACCCGTCCCGGAGGCCGTGACCCCGCCATTAGGCCTGCTACCACCGCAACCGGTAGCAACACCCAGCGTCCCCGCCCAGGCGGGCCAACCTGTAGCCGGAGCCCGTAGTAAACCGGAGGTGTTGCCGTGGAAGATTCCGAAGGTTGAACCGGAGGCATCCCCTGAAAAGTCCCCCGAGCCGGAGCCGATGACCCGCTCCGAGCCGAAGGCCCAGCAGCGGAAAGCCCCTATGCCCATCCCCCACACCTCGGCTGAGGTAGCGCCGGGTTGTTGCTGTAAGGCAGCGCCCAAGGCCAAGACACCGCGGGACACGCCGCCCAGATTCCTGACAGTGGGCAACGTCCAGAATGTCCCACGGGGCCCGACCCGTGCGCCGGAGCTCGCAGCAGCGCCGTATTGGGATAGGGAGCCGGTACCGCTGGGCCTGGAGATCGCTGAGAGGGAACGGAAGAAGGCCGAGCTGGTGGCCCGAGCTATCCGGGAGAAGGAGAATCTCCGCCAGGCCACGTTCCGTGTCCGGGGTCCACTGTACAAGGGGCAGGTGAGGCGGTTTGATGTCCGCCGGGGCTACGGGTTTATCTATGAACCGGGCCTGGAGGCCGAAGTGTTTGTGGCCCGGCGGGATGTGAATGCCCACCTGCCTGAGGAGCATCCCGGCAGCAACCTAATGCCGGGAGACATCGTCCAGTATACCCGACACTGCGGAGAGAGGGGGTGGTTTGCCCTGGATGTGAAACTGCGGGGCCGCCAGGAGAGCAGAGTGAGTCCTGCACCCCTTCCCTCGGATGAAGCTGAAGGCCTGGAGTAGGGCAGCGGAGCACCGTTGTCCAGTCCCCGTTGGGACCACCAGGAAGTTGTGTGAATTGTTGTTTAAAAAGTTGAAAATGATGGAAAATGATGATACCGAGTACTTAACCTGATTGTCAAAAGTGATTTGCAACCGGCCGGAGCCGGCACCGTTGTCCCCGTGGGGACCGTTTAAAAAGTTTTGCATGGGAACTATCCATGGACAAGCCCGTGAACTTGCAGGGCACCCACAAACGTTAAGTGGCTTGTAAATAAGTTGTTTGCCGTTACCATTTTCCGCAGTTGCCGCCTCCGGAGAGGCAGGTTGGAGGGAGGGCCCTCAGCGGAGCAGGCTGGGGCCCAGCCACCAAAGGAACCGGTGGCTACCCTCTGGAGGGGAAGGACAGATCCCGCTCGGGTACCGTGTGCTGGACTGTGGGTCAAGGGGTGCTGCCTGGGCTTTAGGGGCAGCATCAGGGCCAGGTTGCTTGGGTGGGAGAGAGCGGAAACCGTAACCGTAAACCGTTATGAAACGTTCAAGTAAAAGTGCCTCCCATTATGGGAAGATTCATTAAAAATGTAATTATGTTACCGTTTTACCATGTTATACCTTTTTATGCTTTACAGAAAATAAAACCGGTGTTGGACGGGCAGCCCGCGGACGGTCTGCATTTTGCTAAGGGGGAATGTGACGCCCTGGGCAAGCCAGGGGCCACAGGTCATCACACCACCACACCCTACACCCCAGTTAGGCACATCAAAGCTAACCAAAAATCCTTGTTGCCTTCCTCCAGGGGCTGATGTTCACACCAGGGGGTGGGCCAGGAGGTTGGCTCCGCCCACCGAGGAGAACACAGCTCTGGAGGCGGGAAGTCCAGGCAGTCTAGTTAGGGGAGTGAAGGAGTAAACAGCTAAGATGAGCTAAGAAAGTGAAAGGAAGTAAAGTGGAAGTGGTAAAGGAGGAGTAGGAGAAACTGAAAGAAGGAGAAAGGTGACAGAAAGACAGCCTGAAGTAGTCCAGCTGTGTGCAGGACAGGGTCAGCAAGGTCAGCAACGGCGGTGACTGTCTGGAGGGGGACCGTTTGGAAGTTCCTGGAAGGACCGCGGACGGGTAGTGGCCCGGCGGTCTGGAGCAGTGTACCAAAGGACAGTCAGCACCAGGGCAGGGGCCTCTCGGACCCCGGCAAGGCTAGGAGTCGCCATAATTTGCCGAATCCGTCAGTGAAGGGGACGTAGATCCCCCAACGACCAAGTCCCGATTGAAGGCAACAGCCCAACCATTGTAGCAGAAACACCGCCACCGCCAGGGCACCAGTTTCTCAGGGCCAGCGCCTGCGGGCAAAGAGTAGAGCTCCTCCGGTCCAGCTGGAAGCCGGGGAGCGGGTTACCGGTGGGAACCCATCGCTACCAACACAGAAACAAAGGTGCAAGGAAAAGGGACATCACCGTCACCTACTGGGAGAGCAAGTGCAGCCGTCCGTGGGAACCGTCTTTCCAGCCGTGTGGTTTACCGTAAAACTGTGTCAACGTCTCAGGCTGAGTGAGTACCACAGTGCCGCAAGGCACAGCGCTGCCCCCGCGTCCCTGCGCCCACCAGGCCCTGCACCTTCCACACCATCACTGGGCCCCGGGATCACCAACCCCTACCCACGGAGGGACAACACAACACCTGGCTGCTCCGCATCACCATCCCCGGGATCCCCATATTGAGCAGCGGTGGTGAAATCACCACAACCGTGGGTGGCGTCACGGACAATAAACAATCCCCACACCCCACAATCCCCTTTCACTCACGGGCGAGGAGTGCCGCTCGAGAAACCCCCGGGATCCGGCCCACAGCTCGAGCCACCACTGAGCAGCAACTGCCGGACCCGAGCAGCAGGGGTGAGCGTAGTGTGCTGACACCCTCCTCCCCGCCCGCGACATATGAATCTGTTCTGAGAAATAGTACGGCCTCCATCACATCCTTGTTCATAGAGAACCTCAAATCTGACTTAATTTTAAGGCTAGTGAACAACCTCTCTACACTAACTTGGTAGGGTTGGTGGCAAAGTGGTGATCACATGGGCAACATCTCTAACAATTTCCGGGTATAAAGGAATTGCCTCATGCACAGTCAATTTTCATGAACGGTTGACCCTTTCTACTTCTTTGAGAGCAAGTTAAAAATTTTGCTGAAATCTGGTCAATCCGTTTGCTATGGGAGTGGAATCATTTTTTCCTGTTCCATACGATCCAAATACTTTTCAAAATTAAACTCCTCATTTGATGAGGATGAAGATACAACAGCACTGGCAGGATCCAAGTTCTCTTGCTCTTGGCCATCCTGTAGCCGCTCATCCTAACTGCGCTACTTCAGTCCGAGCTTCTTTTCCTTTAGTAAGCTGGTGATCATCGAGCAATATACGATGACTTGGGTCCACATAAACAGCTGCCAGAAGAATGTTATTTTAAAATAGCTGTGTCTCTCTCCATTTCATTAAAGCAGAAATGCCATCTGCAATCAATTCTCTTTGGGACAGGTAAAATAGCAAGTTCTTCCACTCTTTTATGAAAATGCCAGGAGTTAAATCCTCAGATTTGTAATTTTTTTTTTGTCCCTGTAAATGGGTGATTAAGCAATTCCTTCAATTCAGCCACCTGTGTCCATTGAGCTTCATTTAGTGTTACCTGAGGGTTGGCCATTTGTACAAGAAAGGGTTTCAGCTCAAGCAATCGCTCAATCATTAAATAAGTGCTGCCCCACCGAGGCGCTAGATCAACAATTGCCCCTTTTCCAGCACGTCTCTTCAAGATGGAATCAATTTAGGGGGTCTGGCAACAATTACCAATTTTCTCACTTTGCCAATCAGAGTTCCAGCATGTCCCTCTTGCAGACTATGTGAGATGAAGTCCAGCGCAGGAGAGAAGGCGTTTCGACCGTATTACATGGTCTTAGACATGACTAAGACCGTGTAATACGGTTGAAACGCGTCGCTAGTCATTCTTCCCCTGCCCAGGGGCTGTCTGTACCTACCTCTACATTTGTGCACATGGAATAAACCATATGGAAATTTATATTGAAGAGTGCCTTCTTTCCTGCGCTGGACTTCATCTCACATGCTTGCAGCTGCCCGGCCAATTGTCCGTGCTGCAGAGAGAGGGCCTGGAGACTTGGAGTGGGTGAGCTGAATTCCTTTGTCATTCATTCTTGCAGACTATATCTCTTATTGCCAGCTGCAGCGTGTGCACAACACAGCGCATGTGATGAATAGAAGAGAGACGAAGCAGCTTCAACAACATCATATAAATCTAAAGGATCATTTTGCTGTTTATTGAAAGTTTAACTTGCTTTAAAAAAAGTCCTTACCTTAATCCTACTTCCCTGCTCACTCTAGAGTCTGTAGCAGTTCTGAGATGATTGCAGCTGTTTTTTTGTGGCTTTCTTTTTACCCTTCTCTGTAGAGGGGAGCTTCCCTACTTATATCATGTAGCTGAAGTGCAGCACAGATTCATCTCAACTAAAAGCCTAGATTCTTTGATCAGGAATAGAACAGACATTTATAGGACATTTCAGAACTTTCACAAAAAACTTATGAAAAAAATATTCATCACATCCTGCAATGAACCACTGTACCCAGTTTATATATTTTAGAAGTCTGAGTTGGTCCATTTTATACCGACTCCAACTCCACCAAAATGGACTCCACAGCCCTGTTATCCATAATACTTTAGACCCTCCAGCGGCTCCTGAACTAACTGCATATCATTGGAAGAATTATAGACTTGTGAAGCTAAATAACCACAGGGCCTTAATACATCTTTCTCTTAAACAGTTAACCTTAAAGTTATCAAACCAAAAATTTACAGAGGACTGACACACTAGGGATAAAGAAAAGAGGGGAGGGGGGACAAAAGCTGAGTAAAGGGGGCTTTACACGCTACGATATCGTTAATGTTTTATCGTCGGGGTCACGTTGTTAGTGACGCACATCCGGCGTCATTAACGATATCGCAGCGTGTGACACTGACCAGCGACCTTAAGCGACCTCAAAAATGGTGAAAATCGTTCACCATGGAGAGGTCGTTCCAAAACCAAAAATCGGTAATGGTTGATTATCAATGTGGTTCGTCGCTCCTGCAGCACCATACATCGCTGTGTGTGACACCGCAGGAACGAGGAACCTCACCTTACCTGCCTCCCGCCAGCAGTAAGGAAGGAAGAAGGTGGGCGGGATGTTCGTCCCGCTCACCTCCGCCCCTCCACTTTGATTGGCCGGCCACTTAGTGACGTCGCGGTGACGTCGCTGTGATGCCGAACGTCCCTCCCCCTTGAAGGAGGGATTGTTCGGCAGTCACAGCGACGACGACGACCAGGTAAGTGCGTGTGACGCTGCCGTAGCGATAATGTTCGCTGCGGCAGCGATCACACGAAATCGCATGCACAACGGAGCGGGTGCTTTTGCGTACGATATCGCTAGCAATATCATAGCGTGTAAAGCCCGCTTAAAACCTAATTCTTAAATTAGGCCCAAAAATAATCCCTAGGACCCTAGGTACAGTCAAAACGATAAACTATAGCATTCAGCAGTGCCATCAAATATTCCACTCTGCAAACGTCAGAATTTCTGGTTAGTAAGTCCCCATAGGGCGGGGGATTGGACTTTTCCAAAGGAGAGCAATCATGCATCTGGCTGCTGTTAGAAGGTGTAGAAACAGTTCAGCTGAATACGTCCCCAACCCTCTAGGAGTGACACTTTGAAGGTAAATTGCCAGATCAAACCCCACCTCCACATAAAGAACCTCTTGTATCAACCTTTTCACTGAGGTCCAAAACCCAGACAGCCTGGGGCAGGTCCAAAATATGTGAAAGTGTGACCAAACCGACAAACCACAACGCCAGCAGACACTCGGGAGATGAGGATTTAATTTATTGAGGAACTCTGGAGTAGGATACCAAAACATCATGATCTTATATAGATTTTCCTTATATGAGGCACATATGGAGGTTTTAGCCACCTTATCCCAAATATATTGCCATGTCTGGGGGGGAAACCCCTTCCCCAGGAAAGACTCCCACCTATGAAAGTTTTTTAAAAGGATCAGTTTGAGGGGAATTAACCTATAGATATACGATATTAACCCTTTTGTTGACATGCCTCTTCTACAAAGCTTTTCAAATTCAGTTGGCTGAGAAACTCCCGGTGAACCCTAAAGCAATAGTGCGAAATGTTTTATCTGAATATATTGGAAGAACCCACGGTTGGATATGGAGAAGAAAATACACTCATTTTATTTTCAATGTGTCCTTGTCCACCACATCCGTATATCTAAAAATAAAACACAGATCCACGGGTGGACCATCTTGAATTCCATGCTATTTGGGATTAAGGGTTGATAGATGAAAGATATCATCGGGGAGTTAGCTGAAGCCAAACCAAAATGTTTCATACATGTGTGCCATATTTTGCTTGTAAACTCCATGAGTCCTAAAAGAGGTGTCGTTAAAGAGAACCTGTCACCAGATTTTTCCCTATGCAACTAAAACTACCAGCTTCTGCAGCTCCTCGGCTGCATTCTATGAAGGTGTGCCTTGTATCTGGTCCCCTTTTTCAGACGGCAAAAACAACTTTATAAATATTACCTTTTCGTATGTACATTTTTTAGTAGGGCCTAAAGGGAGGGCTCTCTTTCTCCTTCGTTACCCCCTCCTGCCGCTGTATGCCGTCCCAGTCATCCTCCACACTGTGCCAAAGTCTCACGCATGCGCCACTATCGTTGGCCTGTGCACAGAACTATCCCTCGCGTGCGCCCGGGATGTATTTGCTCAGGTACGAGATTATGGTCGGGTACTAGCATGATGCTGGTGAGGTCATGCACAGCGCCGCCCATAATCTCGTGCCATAAAGCATTTTTTCTTGATATACTTGTGAAAAAAAGCTACCTGTTCAAGTAACAGTTTTGTGGTAAAAGAAAAAAAAAATGTATTCATGGCTAAACATTATCAACCTCTGTGGAGCCCCTGGGGGCTCAAGGGGCCCACCAAACATCTAGATAAATTCCTTGAGGGGTCTAGTTTCCAAAATAGGGTCACTTGTGGGGTAGCTCCACTGTTTAGGCACTATATGGAGTGTCCAAATGTGACATGGGGCTCCACAGGAGTTGATAACGTTGAGCCGTGAAAATTATTTTTTTTACCACAAAATTTTTGCTTCAACCAGGTAGCTTTTTTTTTTTTTTTTACAAGGGTATCAGGAAAAAATGCACCATAAAATGTATTGTGCAATTTCTCCTGAGTACACAGATACCCCATATGTGGTGGAAAGTAATTGTTTGGGCGCATGGCGGGGCTTAGAAGAGATGGAGCGCCATTTGCTTTTTCAAACTGCAGGACACACGGACGGATGAGATACAAAAAGCGACAGGGATACAGAAAAAAAAAAGTCACGCCGAAAATTGAGCAGGGATGCCGATCCATTATGTGCATCCTTGATCAGCGCTCGGCCGCTGCAGGATGCACACACGGATGAGGTGCAAAACAACGACGCAAGATACAGACAAAAAAAAAAAAATTCACGCCGAAAATTGACCACAGATGCAGATACGTTATCTGCATCACTGATCAGCGCTTGGCGGGACGCACGGACAGATGAGGTGTAAAAACGGACAGGATACAGAAAAAAAAAAAGCTATACTCACAGGACCCAGAGGATTATCAGAAGATCACTGCCCAGAGGAACTGCAGGAGGAATAGAAGGCAGCAAATGGACAGCTTCTTACAGGAGCAGTAGGCAGGAAGTTGGACAGCTCGTCCGAAGACCCAGGAAGAACCCAGCGATGGAGGCAGATGTGATCGGGCCAGTGAAGACCTCGGACGACCCGGTGAAGGCAGGTAAGAGGACGTCGGAGAGGGACAGCAGTGGGGGCAGATCGGCAGGTTCATCACGGGAGCGCGCAGGAGCCATCAGGGGGAGTGCGCAGTACTTACGGAGAGCAGGAGTGGCAGCCAGAAAGCAGCATCGGCGGCGGCAGCAGCATCGGTGTGGTACTACAAGTACCAGCCGGTTCATGCCGTAGACATGCTGGGGGAGGGCTCCCTGGACGAACACAAGCCTGGGGAGGGCAGTCACCTCCAGATCAGACCACCCCACTGCACACTGATTGGAGAGATTGTGCGTCATAGCTTGATCGCTCCAATCAGTGCTGCAGGGGCTGGGGGGCGCCATGTTTGAGCTCCAGCTATGATCTGCTGCAGCACCTCAAAGCTGGATCTCACAGGATCGCACTGGTTCAGGCATTGTTTTAGCCGAAACCAGTGCGATCGATGTGGTTGGCGGTTCATATTTGAACAGCCTATCACAACGATTGTCGATGGGGGGTGGCGATGCCACCCCCCTGAGGTCAAGCAAAGGTCCCCTGCTGTAAGAAACAAAAGGGACATCATTTAAAAGCCGTTGCTATGGTCATGGCAATCAAATGAACTTTAGGCAGTAAAGTTACGTCCCTGGTCGTTAAGTCACGTAAAAATAGGACGTAACTTTACTGCCCACGGTCGTGAAGGGGTTAAAGGTGAACTTCAAGCTCAATGAACATCAGTGTCAGATCACACCATCTGTTGTTGTTTGAGCTAAAGTGGACTTCATGGGTGATGACCAAGGAGGACATCATTGTTGGGAAAAAAATAAAAAAAAAAAGCCAGACTGGAATTTGCCAACCTGCATGTTGACAAGCCACAGAGCTTCTGGGAGAATATCCTATGGGCAGAGGAGACAAAAATTTAACTTTTTGGCAAGGCACATTACCTTTATGTTCACAGACAGAAAAATTAAGCATATCAAGAAAAAAACACTGTCCCTACTGTGAAACATGGAGGAGGCTCTGTTCTTTTCTGGGGATGCTTTGCTGCTTCTGGCACAGGGTGCCTTGAATCTGTGCAATGGGTACAATAATATCTCAAGACTATCAAGGGATTCTAGAAAGAAATATGCTGCTGCCCAGTGTCAGAAAGCTTGGTCTCAGTCACAGGTCATGGGTCTTGTAACAGGATAATGACCCAAAACACAGCTAAAAACACCCAAGAATGGCGAAGAGGAAAACATTGGACTATTCTGAAGTGGCTTCGTTGAGCCCTGACATAAATCCTATTGAGCATCTTTGGAAAGAGCTGAAATGTCTGGAAAAGGCAAAACCTTCACACACCAGACACAAGGAGCAGTTTGCTCATGAGGAGCGGCCAAAATAACTGTTGAGAGGAGTCTCATTGACAGTTACAGGAAACGTGAGATTGCAGTGATTGCCTCAAAAGGTTCTGCAACCAAATATTAAGTTAAGGGTAACATTATTTCTGTCCAGGCCGATTTCATGAGTTTTAATTTTTTTAAAAATCTGTGGAAGCAGAAAAGCAGCAATGTCTGACCTTCATTTGTTCATTTTCATAGATTTTTTATTATTACTTTTATCAGGTTCAAGTTATTTCTGTGATCATTGTGGGTTCTTCTTTCATTAAACAGGGGACGAGGGGTACCAACAATTTTGACCACATGTGTATATTTCACCAAGTAGGGTAGACTCCGTACAATAGGAGTGTGAAGGCCTACCAGGACATAAGAGGAAATGACTTCATAATGCAGGGTCCTACCCTCAGTCTTATATCATGTACACTCTGTGTCACGCATCCCTGAGCACGCAGCGCTGAGCCAATGACATAGCTGGAGATGGGCCTAGTTAATATCCTGCAGATAAGCCCATGAGTTCTTATTGAGCATCCACCATGCTGACTCCTGCTCCACTGTCCACAAACAGCACATTTCTCAGTCCTGCTCTCTAGCACCACTTCTGCTGTCAGGACAAACTGAGAATTACATGTAGAAGACAAACGAACAACCTGATTGTCTATCCCCAGGCCACCAAGGGTAAGCCGAGTTCCACATATTTCTTTTTGCTTAGGAACCGAGGGGCAGACTCCAATAAAATTAGCTTTTTTACCACAAAAAAAAACAACCAAAACCCCCTTTTTTTTTGCGGATCTCAGAGGAATTGTGCGAAGTAGTGACTCCCCGTAGCTGCATGAGCTCCTCTAAACCCATGAGTGGTGGTTCACCCTCAGATTGCCTTCCTCAAGAAATGGTCTCTGGAGAAAGTGGTCTAACCATTCTATTTCGGAGAGTACAGTCTGTGTCCTCAATTATGTATGATAATCTGGTATGACACCTTGTAAATCTAGGTTAAAGAGAACTGGCAGAGACGTTCTGCTAATAATAAGGACCTTAACAGCAGATAACCGCGCTCCCGCGCTTGTACTAAGCTTCCCAAGGGAAATACGACTACATTGAGAGTGCGGTGATTTATATAGTCTGACTACGAGTGATTGTATCCCATCTACCAGCACCTTTCCCTGAGTGCACGCCATTCTCTCCTGCTGATTCTATTTCGGAGGCATCAATTCACACGTATAGCCAAGGACATAGCAGCCTCCAAGGACTCGGGGGTTTAATAAATCACCAAGGCATCCTTCAACCTTTCTGAAAGCCCCTGACAAAATTGGTTTTTAAGAGCCGGGTCAGTCCACTTGGTGTTGGTTGCCTATCTATGAAATTTTTAATCAAGTGAGATCACAATCCGGTTATATCACAATATCGCTGTTGCTCATATCCAGAGGAGTAATGTGGGCGTCACACGGTACGATCTCTTGTACGATCGCATGAGCGTTCGCACCCACCCCCGTCGTTTGTGCGTCACGGGCAAATCGCTGCCCGTGGCGCACAAAGTCGTTAACCCCCGTCACACGTACTTACCTGCTGTGCGACGTTGCTGTGGGCGGCGAACATCCTCTTCCTGAAGGGTGAGGGACGTTCGGCGTCACAGCGACGTCACACAGTGGCCGGCCAATACAAGCGGAGGGGCGGAGATGAGCGGGATGTAAACATCCCGCCCACCTCCTTCCTTCCGCATAGCCGGCGGGTGCCGCAGGACGCAGGAAAGATGTGTTCATTGTTCCCGGGGTGTCACACGGAGCGATGTGTGCTGCCCCAGGTTCGATGAACAATCAGCTGAAAGAAAAATAAACGATTTTTTAAAAATGAGCGACGAGTGACAGATAAACAATTTGCACGCGATTTGCAAATATTTTCCGTCGCTCGTAGGTGTCACACGGGACGACGTCGCAAACAATGCCGGATGTGCGTCACAAAAACCGTGACCCCGACAATGCATCGCACGATAGATCGTCTCGTGTGACGCCCGCATAAGGCCGAAGCCTATAGGACAATTTACATTCTTCTTTGAACACCAATAAGGGTGCTTTCACATCAGCGTTTTTTTAACTGCGGCACAAATGGATTTTTTGCTACAAAGCTGGATCCTTTACAGATTTCAATGCATTTGCAATAGAATTGCGGCAATATGCGGTCACATGCGGCACACACTGGATCCATTGCTTTGCGGTATTTTACCTTTTTTCAAAAATGCTACTTGTAGCGTTTTTGTCTTCAGGCAAAATACTGCATGTCAATGGATCCATTAGATTGCGGCGGTACCTGCAATGTATTTCAATGGGCGCCGGATCTTGCTGTACCGTAAGTCGCCGTATCCTGATAGACAGGATCCTGTTTTCTGTACTGAGCATGGCCAGAAAGCAGCCTGGCATGGTCAGGACAGAAATCTCTCTCCCTCTCAGACAGAAGACCAGGATCGTGGAGGGGTGAGAGGGAGTAATAAAGATGGAGTCCCTAAGTGTGTCTGTGTATTTATTTCTAATAAAGTATTTTTTCTCTGTGTGATGTCTTTTTTTTAACCCTTTATTGGAGATTCTTAATGGCCAGGTCAAACTTGGCCTGACATTAAGAATCTCGGGCTTTATACCAGCTGGTAAAACAAAGCTGGTATTAACCCTTTATTACCCAGCGTGCCACCCAGCACCAGGGCTGCTGGTAGAGTTAGATACAGCACCAGACGATGGCGCTTCTATTAAAGCTCCATTTTCTGGGGTGGCTGTGGGCTGCAATTCACAGGAGGGCAGAAAGTCCCCCTGTGCTGCGGATTCCGATTCCAAGCTGTTTAGTTGTACCTGGTTGGACACAAAAATTGGGCGAAGCCCACTTCGTTTTTTTGTTGTTTTTGGTTTTTTTATTAATTCATGAAAGCAGACATTTTGGAGGTGGTTCTAATTGGAGAGATCATGTCCTATAAACATGTGGGGAGTACCAAGGAAATCTTTGACTCCACAGCACCTCCACTGTGCCCAAGCCAGCCTAGTCGCAAGGAACAGGCAACTGTAAATGTCCGCTTTCATTTTTGATAACCTATGTACTTTCCACCTACTGCACAGCTGGTGACCTATGACAGAGCTGGACATGGAATTTGCCTTCAGGTTCTGAATAATTATGAAATGGCAGCTTTCCTCATACCTCCACCTCTGAGTATCCCACGCAGAAGATATTACCATAATTTTTCCTATTATAATTTTATCTGTCCATAGCTAGGCAACATGATGTATCTATTATTTTCCAAAAGCTAGTTACTAATTATGGGCTGATACGCACATCCCACAATTAAGGCAAAATTTGTGTTACGTGCGACCTGCTCCTGAGGCTGAAAATATGCCTGCCATCCCATTTTAATAATTTTTACCCGGGTGCCAGTGTGTCTGCCAGGCCACCTTTGAAGCTTATCTGTAACCAGCGATTGCCCGTCCACTTCCCTAACTGAATTACTTTTGACACCAGGGTGTCTTGCTCTAGTCAGGGGCTTCCTCAGTACTATAATTAATTTCCACTCCTTACCATTTGATCCAGAATGGAGGTATTGGATTTCTATCCTGAATATAGTGACCTCTAGCTTCAGGTCAGGATATGTGGACATACAGTATGTATGATTAGCATGTATGGATATGCCATATATCTCACACAAACGCAAAAGTCTCATCAAAATAAACAATTGTTTATTCTGTATGGTAAAAGATATAAAGAAAAAAAATACGGAAAAGCTAAAAATGCATATTTTTCTCATTGCATCTGTGTTGCCCAGGGCCAGGACCGCCACTAGGAATTTCAGGGCCCCGTACTGGCAACATTTTTGGGCCCCCTTAAGATTCTGCCCAGGCTCCACCCTAGCTTCGCCTCCACCCTTCCACACTCCCATCCTCATTCTTGGAAAAACGAATGTGTGTGTGTGTGTGTATAAATAAATAAATAAATATATATATATATACACACACACACACACACACACACAGTCAAAAGTGTTAGCACCCTTGAAGGTGTTCCAGAAAAAGAAGCATTTCCCTTAGAAGATGAATAATACACCCATACACCGCCCTTCTCCATAATATCTCTCCCACACTGCCCCTATGTATAATATTCCCCCACACACACTGCCCCTCTGTATAATATCTCACACACACACACACACGCACACACACACACGCACACACACACTGCCCCATGTATAATATCCCCCCACACACACTGCCCCTCTGTATAATATCTCACACACACGCACACACACACACGCACACACACACTGCCCCATGTATAATATCCCCCCACACACACTGCCCCTTAGGCCCCTTTCACATGTCAGTGATTCTGGGACGTTTGTGCTTTTTTTTAAACGTACCAGAATCACTGACATACGCAGACCCATTATAATGAATGGGTCTGCTCACATGTCAGTGATTTGTCACTGCACGTGTCTCCGTGCAGCGTACCCGCGTGTGCGTGATTGCTGCACGGAGACATGTCCATTTTTTTCTGGCATCACTGATGTTCCACGGACCACGCAGTGGTGTGGTCCGTGAAACACGTGCCAGAAAAAAACGTGCTTTTAAAATAATAAACATTTTAACTCACCCAGCGTCCAGCGATGTCCTCTGCAGCCCGTTCTCCCTGCTCTTTCTGTGCCGACTGATTACTGTCGCGCATATTCATTATGCGCGACACAGCCGACCCGGAAGCAGCTCCTGCAGGGGTCACCGCCAGCCGGATGCTGCGTCGCGGGAGGATTCAGCACCACGGACAGCGGGAGCGGGCGCAGGTGAGTGAATCTCTAAGTGCAATCACGGGCCACGGAGAACAGAGCCCGGATTGCACTTAGACAACCCACGTGTGCCGTGATTTTCGGCACACGCAGGGACATGTGCGTGTTTTACACGCCAGTGAAAAACGTCTGTGTTTTTCACTGACGTGTGAAACGGGCCTTAGTAGAATATACCCACACAATGCCCCTGTGTATAATATTCACACACTGTTCCTCTGTATAATATCCCCCTCCACAGTTCTCCTCTGTATATCTCCCCACACTGCTCCTCTGTATAATATCCCCCACACACACTGCACCTCAGAATATTGTCCCCACACACACACACTGTTGTAGTTCTACCTCTGTACAAGTCACTAGTGCGACCGCACTTAGAATACTGTGTACAATTCTGGTCACCGATATATAAGAAGGACATAGCTGAACTGGAGAGGGTACAGAGAAGAGCCACCAAGATTATTAGAGAGGAATGGGTGGGCTGCAATACCAAGACAGGTTATTAAACTTGGGGTTATTTAGTTTGGAAAAACGAAGGCTTAGGGGGGATCTAATCACAATGTATAAATATATGAGGGGACAGTACAGAGACCTTTCCAAAGATCTTTTTACACCTAGGCCTGCGACTGGAACACGGGAGCATCCGCTACGTCTTGAGGAAAGAAGGTTTAATCATAATCCCAGACGAGGATTCTTTACTGTACGAGCAGTGAGACTATGGAACTCTCTGCCGCATGATGTTGTAATGAGGGACTCACTACTAACATTTAAGCAGAGCATGGATGCCTTTCTTGAAAAATGTAATATTACCAGTTATGTATATTAGATTTTATGACAGGGTGTTGATTCAGGGAACTAGTCTGATTGCCGGATGTGGAGTTAGGAAGGATTTTTTTTCCCCATTGGAACTTGTTTTCCACATTGGTTTTTTTTTGCCTCTGGATCAACATGTTAGGCTACGGGTTGAACTAGATGGACTTAGAGTCTCCCTTCAACCTTAAAAACTATGATACTGCTCTTCAGTATAATATCCCCCACACACACTGTTCCTCTGTATATCTCCCGACACACACTGCTCTTCTGTATAATATCTCCCCACATACACTGCTTCTCAGTATATCCCACCCACTCCTCCTCTGTAAAATATCCCCCTCACACACACTGTATAATATGCCTCACACACACTGCTCCTCTGTATAATATGCCTCCACACACACTGCTCCTCTGTATAATATCCTCCCCAAACACACTACTCCTCTGCATAATATCCCCACACACACACACTGCTCCTTTGTATAATATACCACACGTACACTGCTCCTCTGTAAATACCCACACCCACTCTGCCCGTCTGTACAGTATAATATGCCCCACACACTGAAATTCTGTATAATATCCACACACACACAATGACCCTCTGTGTATCCCTCACGTACGCTGCCCCTTTGTACACTATCCCCACACAAGCTGCCCCTATATATATATATATATATATACATATATATATATATATATATTGTGAGGTATCAACCGGCTGTATTACAAAGGGCCGGTATGTTTTGCAGAAGCATGGGTGCTCTGCAATGTGAAGCTGGCTGGGACCTGTGGTTCCACAGGATTGCATTACATGTAGAGCCATGGAAGGGTGTGTGATGCTGATTACACACGCCTTACCACCTGTGGGTGTGGCTCCATGGGTTAAAGCAATCCTGTCTCTGAACCTGGAAGAAGTGTGTCTAGGGCAGTCTAGAGAGAGGCTGGCTCTAGATGTCCAGTGTGTGGACTGGAAACAAGTGAGAGCAGAGCCGGGAGCTCTGGGTGTTTCAGCCTGCATGGAGGCTGATCACAAGGCTCTGATATAGAGTCTGAGGTGAGTGCGGCCAAGCCAGGCCAGGGCTGTAGGGCCGAATCTCTCCTGGAGGAGAGACAGACAGGGGTCTGCAGAGGGCCCTGGGTGCTGGAAGGAACCTTGGCTAGAGTGGTACGCTGGCAGGAGTCAGAGAGTGGGGAAGTTGCTAAACTTCCATTATGGACTTATTGTTTATGTGTGAGGGCAGTTTATGCTGAGTGTTTTTAATAAACTGCCAGAATTTCTATGAAGAGACTGTGTACGTGTGTTGCTGAAGCTGCCTCACACCGCTGCAAGCGAGTGAAACCCCCACGTTGCAGGGCGCAACGTTACATATGGTGTCTCGAATGCGGGCATGCGGTCTGGTTGCTAGGGGCAACGGCATAGGACATATTCCTGTGGATACGGACTGCTTGCTGTGGATCGGCGGGTCCACGAAAATTTTTTTGAAGCGGTTTACGGTGGATCGGCGGGTCCACGAAAATTGTCTGCGCACTCAAGCAGCTGGCGGTGGATCGGCGGGTCCACGAACAGGGACAGCGTGCTCCAGCTGCTGGCGGTGAATCAGTGGGTCTGCCGTGGCGAGAGACCAGTGACTGGAGGATTCCAGGCCGGCCGGAATTGCGAGGACCTGCTTGGTGAGCAGTGATACACCACAGGCTGGAGACCCAGGTTGTACGGGCGGTACAACCTGGAAAGGTTAGTGGTTATCTAACCCCCCCCCCCCCCCTGTCTTTGACCACCGGGTATTACCCATTGGAGCGCCCCTCCTGTGCCTCTTTTTCGTTACAGCATGGAGGAGCTCCTGAACCAGCTGCTGCAGAGCCAGCAGCACCAACAGCATGTGCCTGGAGGTCCAGTGACAGCAGTGGGGGCTAAAAGCGAAAAAGAGGGAATGGTCCCTGCGGACGTTGTGGAGGAGCTGTATCAGTTCCTGGTCCAGGGACAGCAGGAGCTGTCGGTGTGTAGCGATGTCACAGCCATGGACCAGTTTGAGCGTTCCCTTCAGGGGCCAGTATGGACACTGGGTGCCCAGGGAGACAAGGGCAAACGGTGTGAACTGGGGGCTAAGGACATTGCATGGAAACCGCAAAAGGGGGCGGAGTCCCAGAAAGGAATAGTTGCCCATAAGGGGGTGGTTGCCCATAAGGGGATGGAGTCCCAGAAAGCGGTGGTTCCCCAAAAGGGTGCGGAGCATCCCAAATCCAAGGGTGAAGTGGCACAGATGGACTGTAGCCAGGGACAACAGTGTTCATGCCACAAGTGTCCTGTTTGCAATATAGACCACCCATCCGACGAGAAGCCACATCTGTGTTCCGTGGAAGTGGATGGGGAATCTATAACAGGAGTCGTAGACTCAAGGAGCTTGGTGACCCTGGTGAGGGCCACCTCTGATGTCCACTTGATTCCTGGAAGGAAGATCCACGTCGGCTGCACCCACAGTAATGAGACAGAATACCCGGTCTCCAGAGTGGTCATTAAGACAGCCTGGGACAGTGGTTCTCATGATGTTGGAGTAGTCTCAGATTTACTGCACCCAATTATTATAGGTTGGGACTCTAAATTATTTGTGCACTTGTGGAAGCAGGGGGACGTATACGGTTGCTTGTGTAAGAGCCGGAACAGCCCAAAGGAAACCCCACCACATTGGGAGGTGAAAAGGGGTCCTTGTTGTGCAGTTATGTGTGGTAAGGAGGAGATAGCACCTCCTAAAATTGACTGTCCTAAGTTAGGGGTGACGAAAGAAAATGATGGACGGACCCAACTTAGTGTCATAAGGACTAAGGGAATAACCGATAGTGTGACCGTTAAAAACGGGGTAGCTCCAGAAAGGGAGGCAGATATCTGGTTAAGTGGGGACATGATAGTCCAGGATGCCAGGGGGAGTGATTATGACTCCAGTAAAGACACTGACTCTAGTAAGGTGACAAACGAGTACAGTGTGGAACAGATGGGCGAGAAGGGCAAAACTTCCTCCCGACGCCGAAGACGTAATAAGCGCCGAGAGGGGGCACAGTGTAGGCCGTCTGAGGGTGCAGAGAAAGTGATATGCCTGGTTAATGAAAACATGGTGCTAGTAACACCTGCTACGGAAGAGTCAGACAGTGATATCCTGCAAAAGAAAGAGGAATCAAAGACTGAACTGACACATTGTCACGACAGAAACCAGCAGGGTGAAATTGCAGGGGAGGAACCGACCAAAGACGTAATGGCGGTGTCTCCTATAATTTCCATGCATGAAGCTGGAGGTCTGTTGGATGATAGCGCTGTAACGAGATGACATCCTACAGAACAATATAGGAGAAGGAATCCAGGGCAGTGTTGGTGGAGTACAAATCCACAAAGGTCATGGTGAGCAGACTGGTAAGCTACCCAGTGGTGAAGTGATGAATGTTGAAAATGGTGCCAAGGTTCTAAGAAGAACAGAGTACCGTGCTGAAGGGCGTAACACCCTGGTAGAAGGCGATGCTGTAAATGCCCAAGAGAAGGCAGAGGGTGACACTGCAGAGACCCAAGTGGAAGTTGGAGGGAATGCAGTGAAGTCCCAAGACACAGCAGGTGCTGTAAAAGCGGAAAGAGCCTCTGAGGAAGAGGTGAAGTCTGGACATGAGGTCTCATCCAGGACTGGGAGCCTGCCTGACCTGCTTGGTAAAACTACGATGGAGGATATAGAGAAGGTCCTGGGTAAGGAGTGTAAGAAACCCAAACGTTCTGAAGCTGAGATGGAAGAAGCCTCAGAAATAGTGTGTCGTAGACCAGAGAGGTCCGCAAGTGAAGACTCATTCAAGAGGATGAGCAAAGACCATCTGCAACAAGAGATACTTCTTAGGCAGGCTACTGAGAGTCGAGTAAGGGAGCTGGAGAAAGAAGTGGCTGAGCTCCGAAGTCGCTTGGCAGAGTACCAGTCCAAGTCCCAGGGAGCCTTGGAGCAGATGGAGCAGCGAGTGTCAATCCTGACCAAACATGTTGAAGCAGGGGAGGCCCAAAGAGAGCTGACTTTGGAAGCTAAACTTGACAAGCATGTGGCAGGGATGAATGAGACTTCTGTAGTCAAGTGCATGGTGGATATACCTAAGGACTTAAGAGAAGCGTGTGCCACCGAGTGCATGCATGACGAATTTAAGAGAGCTGTGGAAGCGTGTGAGGTCTACTGTACCCCAGGGGCTGAACAGTTAGTGATATTGTCCACCAGTGAAATTACTGGGCAGCGGGTGGCTATTCTAAAGGACATGCACTTCAGATGTGTTCGTATGAAGTGGCAGGTCCAACTGCAAAAGGAAGAAGCCACTAGACAGCTAGCGTATAAAAGGAAAAATCAGAGTCTGGCGGAAGATATTGTCCAAGTACCCCGGGCTCTGGTGGGGAGAGTCATTGGAAAAACCGGACGAGTCATGCAAGACATGGTGAATAAATCAGGATTGGTGAGATTAAGAATCCCTGCTGCTAATGAGAGCAAGATACCCAGGGAAGCTGGTATGGTTCCGTTCGTCTGTGTCGGGACTGTAGAGAGTCTTGGAAACATTCGAAGCCTTATTGAATATCGGGTACACCATGTACGTGACATGGAGCGGTTGTGGCAAGAAAACCTGAAAATTAAGGAGCAGCTTCGCCAACTGTGTGGGGGACAGCAGCCGTCTTCCACCCGTTGTTCAGGGGAAAGAAGTGGAAGATGGCGTGTCGGTCCAGTAGTTCAGACGCGCGATAAAAGGAATCGCCGACAGAGTGGTAACCTACGATGTACTGTAGATAGTGGCCGCTATGAGCTTAGAGTTCCCGACAGTAGCCTTGGGGGTACTCAAGAAAGCCTAGGTTCGGACAAGACTGTAGGTTTGACTGGGGACATGTCTCTCTACTACGGTGACCCTGGGAGGGGGTCAGGGAGAGAACGGTCTGGAAATGGGACGTCCTTTAACCCTAGGTTGACCAGACAGGGTTTGGTGACAGTGTCGGGCGATGCCTCAGGGACTACTGCTCTTGGACGGCCCTCTCAACTGGTGGGGCATGGCAACGGGGATGCCCTGTCTCGCGGCCCCAGGTCGTTGGCAAGTGTTCTCCCCTACGGGTTTGAACAGAGGGGGAGGGTATGTGAGGTATCAACCGGCTGTATTACAAAGGGCCGGTATGTTTTGCAGAAGCATGGGTGCTCTGCAATGTGAAGCTGGCTGGGACCTGTGGTTCCACAGGATTGCATTACATGTAGAGCCATGGAAGGGTGTGTGATGCTGATTACACACGCCTTACCACCTGTGGGTGTGGCTCCATGGGTTAAAGCAATCCTGTCTCTGAACCTGGAAGAAGTGTGTCTAGGGCAGTCTAGAGAGAGGCTGGCTCTAGATGTCCAGTGTGTGGACTGGAAACAAGTTAGAGCAGAGCCAGGAGCTCTGGGTGTTTCAGCCTGCATGGAGGCTGATCACAAGGCTCTGATATAGAGTCTGAGGTGAGTGCGGCCAAGCCAGGCCAGGGCTGTAGGGCCGAATCTCTCCTGGAGGAGAGACAGACAGGGGTCTGCAGAGGGCCCTGGGTGCTGGAAGGAACCTTGGCTAGAGTTGTATGCTGGCAGGAGCCAGAGAGTGGGGAAGTTGCTAAACTTCCATTATGGACTTATTGTTTATGTGTGAGGGCAGTTTATGCTGAGTGTTTTTAATAAACTGCCAGAATTTCTATGAAGAGACTGTGTACGTGTGTTGCTGAAGCTGCCTCACACCGCTGCAAGCGAGTGAAACCCCCACGTTGCAGGGCGCAACGTTACAATATATATATGTATATATATATATATATGTATATGTATGTATATATATATATATATATATATATATATATGTATATATATATATATATATTATATATACAGTGCCTACAAGTAGTATTCAACCCCCTGCAGATTTAGCAGGTTTACACATTCGGAATTAACTTGGCATTGTGACATTTGTACTGTAGATCAGCCTGCAAGTGTGAAATGCAGCAAAAAAGAATGTTATTTCTTTTTTTTATTTTTTTTTTAAATTGTGTAAAGTTTATTCAGAGGGTCATTTATTATTCAACCCCTCAAACCACAAGAATTCTGTTTGGTTCCCCGAAAGTATTAAGAAGTATTTCAGGCACAAAGAACAATGAGCTTCACATGTTTGGATTAATTATCTCTTTTTCCAGCCTTTTCTGACTAATTAAGACCCTCCCCAAACTTGTGAACAGCACTCATACTTGGTCAACATGGGAAAGACAAAGGAGCATTCCAAGGCCATCAGAGACAAGATCATGGAGGGTCACAAGGCTGGCAAGGGATACAAAACCCTTTCCAAGGAGTTGGGCCTACCTGTCTCCACTGTTGGGAGCATCATCCGGAAGTGGAAGGCTTATGGAACTACTGTTAGCCGTCCACGGCCTGGACAGCCTTTGAAAGTTTCCACCCGTGCCGAGGCCAGGCTTGTCCGAAGAGTCAAGGCTAACCCAAGGACAACAAGGAAGGAGCTCCGGGAAGATCTCATGGCAGTGGGGACATTGGTTTCAGTCAATACCATAAGTAACGTACTCCACCGCAATGGTCTCCGTTCCAGACGAGCCCGTAAGGTACCGTTACTTTCAAAGCGTCAAGTCAAGGCTCATCTACAGTTTGCTCATGATCACTTGGAGGACTCTGAGACAGACTGGTTCAAGGTTCTCTGGTTTGATGAGACCAAGATAGAGATCTTTGGTGCCAACCACACACGTGACGTTTGGAGACTGGATAGCACTGCATACGACCCCAAGAATACCATCCCTACAGTCAAGCATGGTGGTGGCAGCATCATGCTGTGGGGCTGTTTCTCAGCCAAGGGGCCTGGCCATCTTGTCCGCATCCATGGGAAGATGGATAGCACGGCCTACCTGGAGATTTTGGCCAAGAACCTCCGCTCCTCCATCAAGGATCTTAAGATGGGTCGTCATTTCATCTTCCAACAAGACAACGACCCAAAGCACACAGCCAAGAAAACCAAGGCCTGGTTCAAGAGGGAAAAAATCAAGGTGTTGCAGTGGCCTAGTCAGTCTCCTGACCTTAACCCAATTGAAAACTTGTGGAAGGAGCTCAAGATTAAAGTCCACATGAGACACCCAAAGAACCAAGATAACTTGGAGAAGATCTGCATGGAGGAGTGGGCCAAGATAACTCCAGAGACCTGTGCCGGCCTGACCAGGTCTAATAAAAGACGATTATTAGCTGTAATTGCAAACAAGGGTTATTCCACAAAATATTAAACCTAGGGGTTGAATAATAATTGACCCACACTTTTATGTTGAAAATTTATTAAAATTTAACTGAGCAACATAACTTGTTGGTTTGTAAGATTTATGCATCTGTTAATAAATCCTGCTCTTGTTTGAAGTTTGCAGGCTCTAACTTATTTGCATCTTATCAAACCTGCTAAATCTGCAGGGGGTTGAATACTACTTGTAGGCACTGTATATATCTCCTCACACACTACCCCTCTGTATACTATCCCCCCACACACATTGCCTCTCTGTATAATATTCTCCTGGTATATATGTCCAAATTCTGGTATATATGTCTGCATACTGGGCCCTTCCTCGTATGTAAGTCCCCATTCTGGTTTATTGTCCCCTTCATAGCATAAATGTCCTCCTCCAGGTATATATGTCTTCATCCCGGTTTATTTGTCCTTATCCTTGCGAAAGTATTTGGCTCCCTTGAATTTTTCAACCTTTTCCCACATTTCAGGCTTCAAACATAAAGATGAAAATTTTAAGTTATGGTGAAGAATCAACAACAAGTGGGACACAATTGTGAAGTTGAAAAAAATGTATTGCTTATTATTTTACATTTTAAAAAAAAAATAAATAAATAACTCAAAGATATCAATAAAAAGGGTTGTTCAAAGTTTGCCACAAGCTGCCGGGAGACACCAAACATGTGGAAGAAGGTGCTCTGGTCAGATGAAACCAAAATCAAACTATTCAGGCACAATGCCAATGTTTGGTGTAAAAGCAAAACAGCTCATCACCCTGAACACACCATCCCCACTGTCAAACATGGTGGTGGCAGCATCTTGTTTTGGGCCTGCTTGTCTGCAGCAGGGACAGGGAAGATGGTTAAAATTGATGGGAGGATGGATGGAGCCAAATACAGGACCATTCTTGAAGAAAACCTGTTGGAGTCTGCAAAAGACCTGAGACTGGGACGGAGATTTGTCTTCCAACAAGACAATGATCCCAAACATAAAGCAAAATCTACAATGGAATGGTTCACAAATAACCGTATCCAGGTGTTAGAATGGCCAAGTCACAGTCCAGACCTGAACCCAATCAAGAATCTGTGGAAAGAGCTGAAAACTGCTGTTCACAAACGCTCTCCATCCAACCTCACTCAGCTCCAGCTGTTTACAAAGGAAGAATGGGCGAAAATTTCAGCCTCTCCAAAACTAATAAGACACATACTCCAAGAGACTTGTGCTGTAATCGCAGCAAAAGGGGGCGCTACAAAGTATTTACATACAGGGGATGAATAATATTGCACGCCCCAATTTTCAGTTATTTATTTTTTTAAAAAGTTTAAAATAAGCAATAAAGTTTGTTCCACTTCACAATTGTGTCACTTGTTGTAGATTCTTCACCAGAACATTAACATTTTATCTTTATGTTTGAAGCCTGAAATGTGGGAGAAGGTTGAAAAATTCAAGGGAGCCGAATGCCCTGATGGCGGCCCTGCCCAGGGCTATGGGCTCTGTCCTGGGCCGTATATTTACGGGAATGCTGTGTCACGGATGATTGCTGGCCGTTGCCCGATTCCGTGACCCTGGGGACGCTATTTAATGGGGAGTATTTACAAGGGAGATTAAAGTCATTGGTGTGACGCCACCTGCGGGTTGCGGTTAAGATGGTGGAACCGCCGCTGCTGAGTTGGTTATCCCTAGGGCTGGTGGTAAATGGCAGCTGTGGTAGTAGGCCCTCCACAGGTAGGGCTGAGCACGGGGAATGTATGGTGACTTTCGTCGAAGAAGGGAGGCCACACCGTGGTTTGTAAGTTGGGACCTTGGACGACTGGTTCAGGTCCATGTAGTTCTAGTGCCAGTTTGATGACTCGGTTGCTCTGTCCCCGACACTCTCAGTGTGGTTGGATCCCCGTAGCTTGGAGCGGTTTGGGGCCCGACTGTCTTTCGGCAGTCTCCTTGTCCATACGGCGGGCAGTGTGGACCCTGTAGGTCCCGATCCCTGATCTACTCTTTACTGCTGATGGCCCCGGATCTGTGGGTCAGTGAGGTCCGTGAAGGTCCCCTCACTGTGCAGGTATTTGCCAGGCCGCGTGAAGCCGTCACCTGATCTAGGGCCATGTGCCCCGTTGGTGCTCTGGTCCCAGTAGTACTCGGGTATACCTACCCTGGCGACCAATCTCCTGTGACCCCGGGTCACCGTTACACGACCCAGCTCTAGACACGTCTCTCTACACTTCCATTCTCTTCACTTCACTCTCCTCTTGTGTCTGTTTGTCCCCTCCCACCAGGCTTAGTCCTCTGGACCGGCTCCGCCCTCTAGGTGGCCATCCTCTTTGGTGTCTATCTAGCCATTTACCCCTGGTGTGAAAACTGGGATTTTGGGGTGTGCATATGGCACTGGTGTTCCAGGTCCCTGGGGGTAGGTCTTGCATCCTGGTTAGGATGCAGTACCTAGTAGTGCCCTGAGTGGCTCAGGGGCCCTAAACATCTGTCACAAAAAATGGAATTAAAAAGAATTAAAACAAAGGAGCAGATTTATCAAACAGAAAACTGGCTGCCAAGCTCTGAAAAATTGCACAAAGGGGAAAAAGCGTGTGCCTTTTTGTCATTTTCACACCGGTTTGGATGAGCTCCCGTGAAGTGTGAGAAGCTGAGAGGAGGCGGCGAGACATGAGGCGTTTTCTACCCCACAATCCCCTCCGCACTTCCTGACTGTTGACCTTTGTGCTGGACATGGCGCCAACTACGCAGAAGAGGCGCACACTGCACAAAAGTGGGGCTGACCGCGCAGAAGGGAAGCGCACCGGGCAGAGGAGGGATGCACCGGGCAGAAGAGGGGCGCACTGGGCAGAAGAGGGGCGCACCGGGCAGAGGAGGGATGCATCGGGCAGAAGAGGGGCGCACCGGGCAGAGGAGGGATGCACCGGGCAGAAGAGGGGCGCACTGGGCAGAGGAGGGGTGCACCGGGCAAAATAGGGGCGCACCGGGCAAAATAGGGGCGCACCGGGCAAAATAGGGGCGCACCGGGCAGAGGAGGGGTGCACCGGGCAGAGGAGGGGCGCACCGCGGGCAGAGGAGGGGCGCACCGCGGACAGAGGAGGGGCACACCGCGGGCAGAGGAGGGGTGCACCGGGCAGAAGAGGGGCGCACCGGGCAGAGTAGGGGCGCACCGCGGGCAGAGGAGGGGCGCACTGCGGACAGAGGAGGAGCGCACCGGGCAGAGGAGGGGCGCACCGCGGGCAGAGGAGGGACGCACCGGGCAGAGTAGGGGCGCACCGCGGGCAGAGGAGGGGTGCACCGGGCAGAAGAGGGGCGCACCGGGCAGAAGAGGGGCGCACCGGGCAGAAGAGGGGCGCACCGGGCAGAGGAGGGGCGCACCGGGCAGAGGAGGGGCGCACCGGGCACAGGAGGGGCGCACCGGGCACAGGAGGGGCGCACCGGGCACAGGAGGGGCGCACCGGGCAGAGGAGGGGCGCACCGAGCAGAGGAGGGGCGCACCGGGCAGAGGAGGGGCACACCGCGGGCAGAGGAGGGGCGCACCGGGCAGAGGAGGGGCACACTGCGGGCAGAGGAGGGGCGCACCGGGCAGAGGAGGGGTGCACCGGGCAGAGGAGGGGCGCACCGGGCAGAAGAGGGGCGCACCGGGCAGAAGAGGGGCGCACCGGGCAGAGGAGGGGCACACCGCGGGCAGAGGAGGGGCGCACCGGGCAGAGGAGGGGCACACCGCGGGCAGAAGAGGGGCACACCGCGGGCAGAAGAGGGGCGCACCGGGCAGAGGAGGGGTGCACCGGGCAGAGGAGGGGCGCACCGGGCAGAAGAGGGGCGCCCCGGGCAGAGGAGGGGCACACCGCGGGCAGAGGAGGGGCGCACCGGGCAGAGGAGGGGCACACCGCGGGCAGAGGAGGGGCGCACCGGGCAGAGGAGGGGTGGACCGGGCAGAGGAGGGGTGCACCGGGCAGAGGAGGGGTGCACCGGGCAGAGGAGGGGCACACCGCGGGCAGAGGAGGGGCACACCGCGGGCAGAGGAGGGGCGCACCGGGCAGAGGAGGGGTGGACCGGGCAGAGGAGGGGCGCACCGGGCAGAGGAGGGGCACACCGCGGGCAGAGGAGGGGCGCACCGGGCAGAGGAGGGGTGCACCGGGCAGAGGAGGGGTGCACCGGGCAGAGGAGGGGTGCACCGGGCAGAGGAGGGGTGCACCGGGCAGAGGAGGGGTGCACCGGGCAGAGGAGGGGCACACCGCGGGCAGAGGAGGGGCGCACCGGGCAGAGGAGGGGTGGACCGGGCAGAGGAGGGGCGCACCGGGCAGAGGAGGGGCGCACCGCGGGCAGAGGAGGGGCGCACCGGGCAGAGGAGGGGCGCACCGGGCAGAGGAGGGGCGCACCGGGCAGAGGAGGGGCGCACCGGGCAAAGGAGGGGCGCACCGGGCAGAGGAGGGGCACACCGGGCAGAGGAGGGGCTCACCGCAGGCAGAGGAGGGGCGCACCGGGCAGAGGAGGGGCGCACCGGGCAGAGGAGGGGCGCACCGGGCAGAGGAGGGGCGCACCGGGCAGAGGAGGGGCGCACCGCGGGCAGAGGAGGGGTGCACCGGGCAGAGGAGGGGCACACCGCGGGCAGAGGAGGGGCGCACCGGGCAGAGGAGGGGCGCACCGGGCAGAGGAGGGGTGGACCGGGCAGAGGAGGGGCGCACCGGGCAGAGGAGGGGCGCACCGGGCAGAGGAGGGGCGCACCGGGCAGAGGAGGGGCGCACCGGGCAGAGGAGGGGTGGACCGGGCAGAGGAGGGGCGCACCGGGCAGAGAAGGGGCGCACCGGGCAGAGGAGGGGCGCACCGGGCAGAGGAGGGGCGCACCGGGCAGAGGAGGGGTGCACCGGGCAGAGGAGGGGCGCACCGGGCAGAGGAGGGGCACACCGGGCAGAGGAGGGGCTCACCGCGGGCAGAGGAGGGGCGCACCGGGCAGAGGAGGGGCGCACCGGGCAGAGGAGGGGCGCACCGGGCAGAGGAGGGGCGCACCGCGGGCAGAGGAGGGGCGCACCGGGCAGAGGAGGGGCGCACCGGGCAGAGGAGGGGTGCACCGGGCAGAGGAGGGGCGCACCGGGCAGAGGAGGGGCGCACCGGGCAGAGGAGGGGCACACCGCGGGCAGAAGAGGGGCGCACCGGGCAGAGGAGGGGTGCACCGGGCAGAGGAGGGGCGCACCGGGCAGAGGAGGGGCGCGCCTCGCAGAAGAAGTCATTCAGCTGCGCCTCCAAATCAATGTCTTCAGACACAGGCGCAGCGCGAGGTGAATGGCCCCACTGTGCGGATCCAGCGGCAGATAATAACCCGTCACCACACACAGGGAACAGGCGAGTGACGGCTCCGAGGAAACGGAGAGGAAAAAGTGAGGATCAAAATGACAAAGGGTTAATGGGAGGAGAAAGAAAAAGACGCCACGAGGTCTCCTCACACAAATCACCACAGAGAAGCTCCGCCCCTCCTGTCACATGTCCATCCTCGCTAAGGCAGAGCTCCGCCCACTCACTCGATCGTGACATCATCACAAGGGCTATTACACATCACTGCTGAGCGCCGCCCTCACCTCCTGGTCACCTATTAGTGACGTCATCAAAGGTCCTTCAACTATTCCAATCCGACTAAATGCAGAAAATGAGGTAAAAGCTGAAGGCAGCGGCGGCTCCCGAGTCACGTGACGCCCTGCAGACTCCGACTGTGCAGGAGAAGGAGGGAGGAGCCGGGAAGAAGAGCGCAGCAGCTGAGGTAACGGAGGCTGAGGGGGCTGCAAGTACGGGGAGAGGATGGGGGGCACTGGGGATACATGGGGGGGCTGTGGGGTGTTAGTGGTGTGGGGGCACTGGGGATACATGGGGGGCTGTGGGGTGTTAGTGGTGTGGGGGGCACTGGGGATACATGGGGGGGGGGCTGTGGGGTGTTAGTGGTGTGGGGGGCACTGGGGATACATGGGGGGGCTGTGGGGTGTTAGTGGTGTGGGGGACACTGGGGATACATGGGGGGCTGTGGGGTGTTAGTGGTGTGGAGGGCACTGGGGATACATGGGGGGATGTGGGGTGTTAGTGGTGTGGGGGACACTGGGGATACATGGGGGGGCTGTGGGGTGTTAGTGGTGTGGGGGGCACTGGAGATACATGGGGGGCTGTGGGGTGTTAGTGGTGTGGAGGGCACTGGGGATACATGGGGGGCTGTGGGGTGTTAGTGGTGTGGGGGGCACTGGGGATACATAGGGGGCTGTGGGGTGTTAGTGGTGTGGGGGGCACTGGGGATACATGGGGGGCTGTGGGGTGTTAGTGGTATGGGGGGCTGTGGGGTGTTAGTGGTGTGGGGGGCACTGGGGATACATGGGGGGGGGCTGTGGGGTGTTAGTGGTGTGGAGGGCACTGGGGATACATGGGGGGGGCTGTGGGGTGTTAGTGGTGTGGAGGGCACTGGGGATACATAGGGGGCTGTGGGGTGTTAGTGGTGTGGGGGGCACTGGAGATACATGGGGGGCTGTGGGGTGTTAGTGGTGTGGGGGGCACTGGGGATACATGGGGGGATGTGGGGTGTTAGTGGTGTGGAGGGCACTGGGGATACATGGGGGGATGTGGGGTGTTAGTGGTGTGGGGGACACTGGGGATACATGGGGGGGCTGTGGGGTGTTAGTGGTATGGGGGGGCTGTGGGGTGTTAGTGGTGTGGAGGGCACTGGGGATACATGGGGGGATGTGGGGTGTTAGTGGTGTGGAGGGCACAGGGGATACATGGGGGGATGTGGGGTGTTAGTGGTGTGGAGGGCACAGGGGATACATGGGGGGATGTGGGGTGTTAGTGGTGTGGAGGGCACTGGGGATACATGGGGGGATGTGGGGTGTTAGTGGTGTGGGGGGCACTGGGGATACATGGGGGGGATGTGGGGTGTTAGTGGTGTGGGGGGCACTGGGGATACATGGGGGGATGTGGGGTGTTAGTGGTGTGGAGGGCACTGGGGATACATGGGGGATGTGGGGTGTTAGTGGTGTGGAGGGCACTGGGGATACATGGGGGGATGTGGGGTGTTAGTGGTGTGGGGAGCACTGGAGATACATTGGGGATGTTGGGTGTTAGTGGTGTGGGGAGCACTGGGGATACACGGGGATGTGGGGTGTTTGTAGTGTGGGGGCACTGGGGATACATGGGGGGGCTGTGGAGTGTTAGTGGTGTGGGGGGCACTGGGGATACATGGGGGGCTGTGGGGTGTTAGTGGTGTGGGGGGCACTGGAGATACATTGGGGATGTTGGGTGTTAGTGGTGTGGGGGCACTGGGGATACATGGGGGGGGCTGTGGAGTGTTAGTGGTGTGGAGGGCACTGGGGATACACGGGGGGCTGTGGGGTGTTTGTAGTGTGGGGTGCACTGGGGATACATGGGGACTGTGGGGTGTTTGTAGTGTGGGGGGTACTGGGGATACATGGGGGCTAGTAAGGAAAATGGGGATTACATCAGGACAGTTCTATTTATCAAGTCTCTGCGCAGCTGTCACACTGCTTCCGGGTCCGCTCACTAAATCTCATTAATATTCTCTGCTTTCCCCCGTCCACCCTCTGTGACAGCATCTGTGATTGGTTGCAGTCAGACTTCCGCCGTCTGTGTTTGCTTGCTATCACACTAGTCGTCTTCTGGATACCTGGAGTGGAGTGTATAAATAAATATTTATAAAAATTACAAGGGACCCCATATGGATTTTTTTAAATTACTAAAATACATTTTTTAAATGTTTTCCAGTCACCGTACCACCCAATTTTGACACACTGCCAAGATAAGAGGACAGCTGGGGGCTGCTATTTTCAGGCCCTTTCCAGTCAAAATACAGCAGCCCGCAGCTGCCCCAGAATTGAAGCATCCATTAGACATGCCTATCCTGGCGCTATCCTGGCTCATCCTGATGGCCCTGGTGCGATGACAATTGGGATAATATAGGGGTTAATGACAGCTGTGTTGATGTCAAAAAAATCACAGCTGCCATGAAGCTCAAGGTTAGTAATAGGGAGTAGTATGAGGTCCCCCCTCCCCATTACTAATCGTGTAAGCAAAAAAAAATAAATACAAAACACAGAGAAAAATCCTTTTATTTAAACAAAAAAAACCCCTCTTTTTCCAATTTATTAACCCCAAAAATGCTCCTGCAGGTCTGACTTAATCCACACAAGGTCCCATGACGATCAATGCTCTGGTACATCCTAAGGTCACATTGTATAGTTACATTAGAAAACGTAGCCGAGCACTGCAGGATCCTGGACAAATCACAGCTGTCATCAACTTCTTATATTGCCTCCGTACCAGGGCAATCTGAACGACCCGGATAAAGCTTCGACATTGGCGCATTTAATGGGTACGCAAATTGTGGGGCGATTGCTTGCTGCTATTTTTAGGCTGGGGAGGACCCAATAGCCATGGTCCTCCCCAGCCTGAGAATACCACGCCCCAGCTGTCTGCTTTATCTTGGCTGAGTATCAAAATTGGAGACTGCATGCAAATTTTTATTTTTTTTAAATTATTTAAAAAATTTGCATGGGGTCCCTCTTATTTCAATACACAGCCAAGACACTTCACACTGTGGGGGCTGCAGCCTGTAGCTGTCTGCTTTTATGTGCGATGGATTTCAAAATACAGAGGACCCTACGCCATTGTTTCCAATTATTTACTTAATTTTCCACACCGGTGACCTAGACAGCTAATGTGAGGCCAACCAATAAGACGCTGGCAGTCTGACTGCAACCAATCACAGACGCTGTCAGAGAGGGTGGCGGGGAAGCAGTGAATATTCCTAAGGTTTAATGAGCGGACCCAGAAGCAGTGTGACAGCTGGGCGGAAACTCGGTAAGTGTAATTGTGCTGCTTTAATTAAACTTGCTTCTGTTTGGAGCCCCCAAACCCTTGCGAACACCATTTTACAGCACACAAGTTTGGGTCCACATAGATTTAATAGGGGGTTTGGGGTCTGGGCTCAAGTTTGGGCTGGATTCTGGTTGACTTTTTTTTTTTTTTTCTCTCTCCCCTTTTCTGGGGGTTCATCCATCTGTGTTCATGATTCCAAAACGCCAGGCGGTTAAAGGGAACCTGTCACCAGTTTTTAGCCCTATAAGCTGTGGCCACCACCACCGGACTCTTATATACAGCATTCTAACATGCTGTATATAAGAGCCCAGGCCGCGGTGTAGAACGTAAAAAACACTTTATAATACCTAAACCGGTCGCCGCAGTGAATGTGGCTCAAATGGGCGTCTCCGTTTTACGGTGACAGCACCTTCTCTTTCGGCCATCTTTGTCCTCCTTCTGAAGCCTGTGTGCATGATGTGTCTACGTCATACACACTCGCCGGTCCCGCGCATGCGCACTACAATACTTTGATCTGCCCTGAGCAGGTCAGATCAAAGTGCGCCTGCTCAGGACCTGAATGCCGGTGAGTGTGTATGATGTCGGACGCGTCATACACCGCGGCTTCAGAAGGACGACTAAGGCGGCGACAAAGATAGTCACAGAGGCGGCACCGGAGGATGAGAACGCCCATTTGACCCACATCCACTGCAGCGACCGGTTTAGGTGAGTATTATAAAGTGTTTTTTATGTTCTACACAGCGGCCTGGACTCTTATATATAGAATGTTAGAATACTGTATATAAGAGCCCGGTGACCACAGCTTATAGGGCAAAAAACTGGTGACAGGTTTCCTTTAAAATTGACCCGGACATCGTTCAGATTCTTTCCTTTGCCAAAACATTTCATATTCTACAATGGAAATTAATGTGAAGACTGGAAAACTTGCCACAAGACGTGTGGGCATCTGAGTGCTTTGTAAGCGTTGTCACCTCACTAGCCTTTTATTCATTTACTGATGGATTTAGAAAATAAATAAATAAAAATAATTGCCCCCCCCCCAAAAAAAGGCTAAAATAAAAGTACCAAATAAAATGTGAACAAAACCCTTAAAGGGAGGGTCCAAAACTAATGTCGATTTGAAGCATACTGTTCCCCTGTTTATTCCAAGGTTTGTTGTTTTGGTTTTTTTTTCTTCTGATTTGATGACATCTTCTTTGAAGATCCCAAGTGCATGCTGGGATACTGAAATGGGGTGTCATTGGGAAGGGGCTGCGGTCGCTGTCGTAGCTTCTTACCCCACCTGACAGTGTCGTCTGTTTCAGTGGCCGAGGTGGTAATTGCTCTTCTGAGATGTGATGAGCCGGGAGGTGACAGCACCATCACTGCACATTGTAAAGGAGAGAACGTGGAGAGCAGGAGGAGCGCAGCGGCCCCCTACTGTTTCGGGGACAGGGCTTGTCTCTGCTCCTCCTGATCTCCGCGTTCTCTCCTTTACAATGTGCAGTGACGGTGCGGTCGTCTCCCGACTCATCACGACTCGGAGCTGACAAGGAAGCAAATGAAAATGGAAGTTTATAAAAAAAAAAAAAAGTCAAGCAGTTGGATAATCCAGCGAGGGACAGTGGGGACTTTTTCATGAAAATTGTATTGCAGTGACTACATTATTACATTGCATAGATATTTAAGATTAAATCCATGTTAGTTTCGGATCGACCCTGTTAGTATAAAAAGCACAGACATTTCCTGACGAGGATTTTACTTTTAAAAATTTTTTTCATAGCCTTATATTTTTTTATTCTTCCCATTAGACCAGTATTGCTGTTTTGATTTGTGTTGATACAAGTGTGATCAGAGAATATGTATACACTATATATACCTGTATATACCCACACTGACTGGAGATAACATGATTACATTTATCATTTCACAAATGAGATGCTGTACATCATACAGAGACGTCTTCTTTCTTGCAGGATCCCTCCCATCAATCCAGAGTCCACATCTCCATATCCCATACACTTGAATGAATAATCGACTGACGATGGACAAGGACAAGAGTGAGATCACCAAGAGGCTGATAAACTTCACCCTGGAGATGATCTACCTGCTGACCGGGGAGGTGAGCGGCTATATACTGACCCTTCACAGCTGCAGACAATTTTTGTTTTTAGGCTGGAGTCACACTTGTGTGTGACTTGTGCGAGTATCGTATCGCACTGCCCGGACCGGCCGCAGCTCTCATGACCGGAGCGGGTCAACATCATAGAAATAGATACAGCGGAGCCGCTCCTGGCAGAAGAGAAGCTGGTCCGGGCAGTGCGATCCGATACTCGCACGCGTCACATGCAAGTGTGCCTCCTGTCTTATTCCTCTTCTTGCAAGAGCCGTCTCCCAAGTTGTGACTAAAGATGGGGACAGACGTGAGATAAGTGTCAGATTAATGATCGTTCGGCTGACGTTGCTCTTTTACTCTGAAATGTTGGGAGGGAGCGGAGGAGGCGGAATCCAGAATTGTCCGCTGCAGAAGGAAAGGATCTGGCACTTGTCCTCCAACCCCCTCATCCATTTGTCCTCTGACTTAGTCGGTATACCGACTATCGGGAGCCACCGTGTACTTTGGAAGTTGACCAGTCTCGCAGACTTTTTTCTGTGTTTGGAGATTTTTCGGTCGGCTGTGTCTTTCTCGTGTTTGTAGGTGAAAAGTGAACCCCCATTAAGCCGTCCCTATTCTGCTGTAGGAAGTGATAATAGTGATGGTGGTTGTAGCTGCGCCACACAATTTACCAAAAGTTCTAATTTCTGTATTATTTCAATAACCATTTTAAATTACAAATTTAATAAAACCGACAATGGTACGGCTCCTCTACAAACACCATTGCTATTGTAGTTTTTGTACCTACATCAGCAGTGGGACGGGTTAATGGGCGATTCGATGATACCCAGTGCCTTTCAGGAGGCGAATGGGTGGAAGGAGGCAGATTATAATCTTGACGTGTCTGTGACGTCTCTCTCCATACACAGGATTATACAATAGTGAAGAAGGAGTCAGGTGATTGTGTGACTCCCGGCAGCCATGAGTCAGGAGGGTGGAGCAGGAGGCGGGGCCCCATCAGAGAGCCGCCCCTTAACTCACTGATACATGAGAGGAGCAATAAGAAGATCCTAGAAATCACCAACAAGATGATCGAGCTGCTGACCGGAGAGGTGGGACTGCAGGGACATTATACGGGACCGGCACTGGAGGATTCTGGGTAACGACGCTCTTCTTATGTTGTCAGGTTCCTGTAAGGTGTCAGGACGTCACCATCTATTTCTCCATGGAGGAGTGGGAGTATCTGGAAGGACACAAGGATCTGTACGAGGAGGTGATGATGAACGACCGGCCCCCGACATCACAGGGTAAGAGGAGACTTGTATACATTGGTGTTGGAAATTTTTCATCAAGCATCTATGTTGGGAAATCCCTCTGACAGGTGGCATTTAACATGTGTACAGCTGTGGGCAGAGCGCCACCTACAGGTGTTAGAGGCAGATAAAGGCTGAATAATTCAGCCTTCATCTGTAGCAAAAAATGCAGATCCGGCATGTGAGCCCGCATCAAAGGCAGGGAAACTACTCGGGACATACATAGCATATCATGGGTTGTTAAGGACACACAAATTACTCATTTTTTAGTAATTTTTTTTTTTTCTTGTTAACAATTTTTTTAATAAATAATTGCAAATCCTATCAACCTTAATTTACCCCGAATATGAAGTGCAATGTGTAACGAAAAAAAACAGTCTCTGAATTGCCTGGGTAAGTTGAAGCATTTCAGATTCATTATCTCCTAAAGTGATGAAATGTTTGGTCTGGTCAGTAAGGTGAAAACCGGCTGGGGGGGTGAAGGGGTTAAAACTGATGTGAACATAATCCCTAGTGTCATAGAAAACATCCAGCATCTGGAGGAGAAGAGAAGAACACACACTGTCCGATATATATCGTATACCCATGCCGTATACATCAGACAGCGGCCATATTTCCAGGTGCACAGACACAGCTTCACCACCCCACATTAGCGGCTGCGCTCCTGATCAGTGAATGGTCTCCTGTCCCCGCACCTCGCCATCCCGCGCTCTCTCTGTGCAGTCAGATATTTTTTGAATTAAAGTTTTTTTTTTTTTTTTTTTGTGTTTTTCCCCTCAAATTTAGAATATAAAATGCACCAAAATTTCCACCTCAGCAGCCCCCGTGTGTGATGAATTGTAACACCGCGAAGTACGAGTTTTCCCTGTGTAAAAGTCACATGTTAAATCACCCTCATCATTTCTATTAACCCTTTTGTAGACACAGCTATTATAATATATACATATTTTTTTGTAATCCAATTAGTTTTTATTAAACACACGGCAGATACAAAATCATACATGGTAAATGAAGATTACATTTGCCAACCGCCCGCACATGAGGGCTCCATACATTAGAATACTCCAAGACAATTCTGTTACAATTCCTCTGCCTTAAGGCTGCTTTACACGCAGCGATATCTCTACCGATGTCGCTCGTGAAAGCACCCGCCCCCGTCGTTTGTGCGTCACGTGCAAAACGCTGCCCGTGGTGCACAATATCGCTAGGCCCTGTCACACGTACTTGCCTTCCTAGCGACGTCGCTGTGGCCGGCGAACAGCCTCTTTTCCAAGTGGGCTGTTCGTGCGGCGTCACAGCGACGTCACACAGCAAGCACCCAATAGAAGCAGAGGGGCGGAGAGCAGCCGTATGAAAGTCACTCCCACCTCGTTGACGGAGGATGCAGGTACGGTGTAGTTCATCGTTCCCGGGGTGTCACACGTAGCGATGTGCGCTGCCTCAGGAACGACGAACAACCTGCGTCCAAAATCAGCAACGACATTTGGGAAATGGACGACGTGTCAACAATCAACGATTTGGTGAGTATTTTGCATCGTTAGCGGTCGTTCGTACGTGTCACACGCAACAACGTCGCTAACGAGGCCGGAAGTGCATCACGAATTCCGTGACCCCAACAACATCTCGTTAGCGATGTTGTTGCGTGTAAAGCCCCCTTTACACTTTAACCACACAACAACATGAGGAAGGGGGGGGGAGAAGGCAGGGTTGAGAGGGGGGGTTAGTAAGGGTAAAGGGTTAGATGCCTGCCTGCATTTCCAACCCCAGCCCACCAGCCGGGGCCATCAACTCCTCCTAGACCTCCCTCATAACCTGCTGCCCTAGTCAGGGTCTCAATGCTTTAGCCCCCTGGCAAGCTGAGCCAGGGCTATAATTCCATCAGCTCTATCTCATCTAGGTGCTCTTTGCCCGGGGGATAGTTGTGTATTAGGTGTTGCATGGCTGGATGACAGCCAGGGTTCCCATATTGTAAGAATTCTAGTTTTTGTTTTAGGGAGTGGGCAAGGCAGTATTCATATTGGCATTGTTGGTCGATCCTACTATATAACTCCGCTCCGGAGGGAGCTTCAGTGGCCTTCCACGAATGGCTCAGACACTGTCTGGCAGCTATTAGAATTTTCACAATCAGTCCCCTAAAATTCTGCGGGTACGAGTCTATGCCCAAGTTCAGAACTGCCAGCCCTGGGTTGGGGTTGGTGTGCACACCTGTCATTTCACTAATGAGCCTGAAAACTGCTATCCAAAAAGATTGGATCCTCGGACAGTGCCACCAACGGTGTCCCAGTGATCCCCTCTGGAGGCAGCCCTTCCAACAGAGCGGTGAGTAGTTGGGAATGTAATGCACCAATTTTGCCGGCGTAAGGAACCAACGTAGATGCACCTTTTTCAGCTGTTCCAAATTCTTAATGCATTTGGAGGATCTTTGCACCCACTGTGTCGCGGTATGCCACGCCGAGGGGGAGGTGTTAATGTCTAAATCTGATTCCCATTTAGTCATGTATGGGAGCTTTCTTTATCGTTCCTATGGGAGACCCAGACCATGGGTGTATAGCTACTGCCCCCGGAGGACACACAAAGTTACTACACTCAAAAACGTGTAGCTCCTCCCTCCTAGCATATACACCCCCTGCTAGCCAGATCTAGCCAGTTTCTTGCTTTGTGTCAGGAGGATCCACACACACACATGCATCCTTTTTTTTGATTTTTCATTTTTTCTAAAGATTTGGAAGAAAAGCGGGTCCACTGGACTCCCGGCATGTCCCTTCACACTCCCCTGGCGGCAGTGCTGTTAAGGTTGACTTCAGGGCAGGAGCCCTTCATGCCACGCTCCTTCAACATCCCTTAGGGGCTCTGATTTGAAGTGGGAGCCAACTCGGTTCTCACTGCCTTGCAGGAGACCGGCCTCCATCCGCAGCCCTTGTGCAGGACCCTGCTGGACGGAGCACTGACCCCCACCCCACAGGGAATGGACCCTGCATCTCAAAGCTAAGTATAGAGACGCTTATTCAGAGGGTCTTTTCTGCAATGTGGGGCACTTTTATTGGGGGGGACAGTGATTGCTTGATAATGCTGCTTTGTTTACTGTGTTTCCGGCCGGTTCCACAGTTTTTACTGAGAACCGCGCCGACGATGCCTGATTTTCGGCCGCATGCATAACTCTAGGCCCCGGCTTCAGCCGCGGCCTAGTTTCGTTTCGTTCCCCTGCATGTCAGGCATGCAGGGGGACGCTGCAGAGCCGCCCGCCGGCCGCTCTGCACAGGGGAGGACGCTCCTCTTTGAGGAGATGATTCCCTCCCCTGTACATCTCCTTCGCCCTCCGATTCCCGCTCCTGGGTTAACCCCCCCCTCACTCTGGCGCCATTTTCTCAGCGTCTTAGACACTGGTCGGCGCTGGCTGCTCTGCAGCAGAGGGAGGGAATACTAGCTGAGGGTCCAGGCTTGGAATCCGGAGGGCACTCATAATATGGCCTGATAAGTCACAACCTCTGGTTGTGCACTTTTTATACACTCTCAGGCATTCTGAAGGAGTTAATTCTTTATCATAGAATCTCCTCCTCAGCAGCATGTCTCACTCTAGCAGCAAAGCTCCAAGGCTGTACACTACATGTTCTGCATGTAACCTCATATTGCCTGAACCGGCACACTGTAATGGTTCTTAGGTGGGAGTCTCCCCAGGCTGAACCCCTGTCTTGGGTATTCTAGGCATTCTAGACAGAGCCCCCACCTCTGCAGCATGTCTCACAGAGCGAGCCTGCAGGCTGTTTTTATTATCCACTGCAGGTAGTCTCGTACGGCTGTACCGAGCTCCTAACCACTGTGGCCCCTCAGCATGGGGGCTCATTAATGGTCCCTCCAGCTGCCCCGGTTTCGGTGGCTGACCCCTGGGGGAATCCTATTTCCAGGGGTCGGCTGTCCCGGCATCTGCTGAGCATGCCAGCCCCCTTCTCAGGGCGTTCTCTGCTCGCTCGGCTAAGCTCACAAGGGACTCTCCTTCTGGGCTCAGACCCCGTTCTCCTGACAGGGAGACGTAGGGTCCCCTGTCCTCCCCGTCCCGCAGCTCCGATTACGAGCTGATTCACCGGACGAGGAAGATGTCTCTACCACGGACACGGACGCTACTTTATGTACATTGATCCGTCCGTAGGTGACGCAGATGCGAATGATGGCTTGCGTCCATTATTCCTGTGTCCGCCTGATCAGGGGAGTATTCCCCGCTGGCAGAAAGGCACAGTTTACCTTTAGCAGGTCAAGGAGTGTGTTACTTAACCACTCCAGTTTTCAGCCCGCTGCGTCCAAGCCCACAGCCTATCCTGCAGACCCCACAGCGGGGTTCTGCTGCCTGTCTCCCCCTCCCATCAGAGAGGGTAGCCACTCCGGTCTAGACTGCCCGGTTAGTTGTATCAGTGGCTGACGGCACCTCTATAGGATTCTACCGTACATTAATTTGTACTGGACCTCAATCCGCTCTCAGCTTCCCCGAAGCGTGTTTCTGAGGACTGTGTTTCCCCTGTCCACCAATGGTGGTCAAGAAGTGGGCTCATTCACTTCAGGTGGCTCAGCCCGGACCGTTATGTCAGTGGCTGATGGCTCCTCACTTAAGGTTCTGCGGTCCGCCCGGTTGTCCTTTGGGCCAAGTCGGTATGGGGACGGCAGGAGCTTCTTTCTCCTCAGCTTACAGCAGTGCGGTTTTTTTGTACCTTCTCTGCTTCTCTGGAGGAGATGCATTCTCTCACATGCCCAAAACGGTTCCCTGAACTTCCAGACTTCAGTCTTTTCATCCTCTGCCAGGTCTGCCATGCTGGACGCCGCACGGCGGTGGTCTGGGCTACCTTCCTCGCTATCCGCAGGCTCCTGTGGCTTCGGAATTGGAAGGCAGATGCCTCTATGGAGGTTCCTGGCTGGGCTCCCCCTTGGTGGGACCAGTTTCCCCGGAACCAAGCTAAGTGAAATTAAGGAGCTCTTGGCGGGGAGTGTTCTTCCTCGCCACAAACCTAAACCAGGGAACCTGTCCAGGGCAGGAATCAGTTGAGGTTTCGATGGTTTCCGTTCCTCCATCTGATCGTCCTCTAGCTCAGCCTAGGTTCATGGAACCAAATGGCTCGAAGCTGCGTCTTCAGAAGACCGCAGGAGATGCTGTCACTGAGTCAGCTTCCTCCGAGCTATTTAGCCACGCCAACAACCTCCTTGGTCGGTGGCAGGCTCTCTCCACTTGGCGACGTAGGGTTCTAACACGTCTCCGTTAAGTGGGGGCGAGATTATATCTCCCTTGGCTACAGGATGGACTTCTGTCCACCCGCCAAACAGATTTTTTCTGTCAACTCCTCCCGGCTCCAAGGCCGCCGCCTTCTCACAGGCTGTGGCATTTCTTGCTGGCCAATGGAGTAATTGTACCGCTTCCCGACTGGGAACGGTTCTGAGATTTTTGCTTAAATCTATTCCTAGTCCCCGAAGAGGGCGGTGCCTTCCGACCTGGATCCTTAGCTTTTCAAGCATAGCCAGGTGGGGCGTTTTCACAGGAGTCTCGGTTTTGTTCCGTGTGTTTTTCTCACCGGATCAATCAAGAGCCCAAGGAAATTCCTTAGCAGCCATCGGCATCAGAGCTGCCTATCGGCAGGAGTCAATCGCAGTTTCTCACCTGCGTTGACTACGTTTTGACAATCGGAGTGGTCCAATTCGTGGCTCTTCCCTTGGGATTAGCCAAGGCCCCTCAAGTATTATCATCCAGGCAGCTGTGATTACGGTCCTGCCCCCCTAGGGTTTGGCAGTGATCTTTTGCCCTGGTCAGCCTTCTTGTTGGGGCTTCATCCAGTGCTCACCCTTAGCAGAGTGCTTCGCTCACTCTCGCCACTCTGACCTATGCGGGTGGCTTGTCTTTCTGTCAAAGTCCACTCTGACTTCGAACCAGGGACGTCAATGGAAGCGGTTCCTTGCCCAGTTTCCCCTGCGTCCTCTGAGACTGGATGTTTTCCGCTGTACAAGCGAACTCAATCCTCCCACGGGGTGGTGGCTTCGCCACTGACCAGAGGCTCGTTTCAGTGGTGGCTTCGGCCACTCTGTCTCAGGGGCGCTCCTCTCTGGCTCGTCCCGGGTGATCCTCACCAGGATACTAGCCTATCCGCCTGGGGAGCAGGATATCTCCACCGTGGAGCGCAGGGCGCTTGGACTCTGTCCGAATCAGCCCTCTGGATCAATGTGCTGGAAATCACTGCTGTATTTCTGGCTCTCCAAGCCTTCACCATCTGTGGGCGGCTAGGCACACTCGAGTCCAGTCGGACAACGAGACAGCGTTTTCCTATTTCAGTTTCCAGGGCGGGACGCTCAGCCGCCTGGCAATCTTGGCGGCTCAACATTCTTCAGTGGACAAGGGACTCCTAGTCCACTGTATCCGCAGTCCACATCCTAGATGTGAAAACTACGAGGCAGGCTATTTCAGCTGTCCAACCGCGGTCCACAATCCCCCCTCTACCCCTTGTCCAGAGTCCTGCGCAGGATCGGTAAAGGGGGCCGTCGAGTCATTCTTCCAGACTGACTCAAGCGGGCTTGGTCCTCTGACCTGCTCCTTCTGTCCGTTGGGTTGCCATGGCATCTTCCGGACCGTTCAGACCTTTTCCCAAAAGGTCCGTTTTTCCCGTCAGAATTCTGGATCTCAGAATAACGGCATAGCTCTTGAGTCCTGGATCTTAGTGACTTCTGATATCCTTCCCGAAGTCATCTCTGCCTTGACTCGAGCTCCAAAGTGTCCTTTGACCTTTTTGGCCTAGCCGACCCTCCTGTCCCTTCCACAGTCCGGTCTACAGCTTGGACTATCCCTCATTAAGGGACAGGTCTCGGCCCTGTCAGTATGTGCCAGCGGCGTATCGTCCGGCTGGCTCCGGTGCGCTCCTTTAAGGGCGCATCTCACATCATTCCGCTTTTCCGGCGGCCTATGGAGACCTGGGACCTTAATCCGGTCCTCCCGGTTCCCGGAAACCCCCCTTTGTGCCTCTTGGGGAGGTTCCGTTGTTTCATCTTTCACAGAAAGGTACACCTTCTAGTGGCTATAATTTCCCGCCTGAGAGTTCTGGCTGCACTCTCTCGGAGTCGTCCCCCTTTTTTGGTCTTTTGCATCAAGACAAGGTGGTCTTCGTCCGACTCCGGACTTTTTTCCCTAGGTGGTTTCTGCCTCCACCTTATCCGGGGCAATTTTCCTGCCTTCCTTTTGTCCGGCTCCTGTTCATCGCTTGAGGAAGCGTTGCATATCCTGGATCTGGTGCGGGCGCTCCGGATCTATGTGTCTCGCACCGCCGTTATTAGGCGGTGCACCTCTCTAGTGCTGACTGGTCGTCAGCGTAATGGTCTCTCGGCATCTAAGCTGACCCTGATGTTGGCCTAGGTCGGCCATTTCCGAGACCTATGAGTGTACTCAGGTGCCTTCCCCGCTGGGGATCGGGGCACATTTGGTCAGACCTGTCGGCGCCTTTATTTTTGGGCTTTCAGGCACCAGGTTGCGGCTCAGTAGGTCTGTCAGACTGCAGCTCAAATTAGTCTGCATGCTTTTTCGAAGCACTCCCAAGGCATGCCCATGCTTTGGCAGACGTGGGCTTGGACAGACGCATTTTTCCGGCGTCTGTCGCCCATTTGTGAAGTTAGGTTTGCCTGCTTCTCAGTTGTCTGTTTATTCCCACCCATGGACTGCTTTGGAACGTCCCATGGTCTGGGTCTCCCATAGGAACGATAAAGAAAAAGAGAATTTTGTTTACTTACCGTAAATTCTTTTTCTTATAGTTCCGTCATGGGAGACCCAGCACCCTCCCTATGCCTGTTGGCAGGTTTCTTGTTCCGAGTGTCTTCACCGGCTGTTATTGTTGTAGACAGAGGTTCCGGTTCTTCCGGGTTTTACTCTGTCTCTTCTTGTGGGTGGATGTCCTCCTTCAGCTTTTGCACTAAACTGGCTAGATCTGGCTAGCAGGGGGTGTATATGCTAGGAGAGAGGAGCTACACGTTTTTGAGTGTAGTAACTTTGTGTGTCCTCCGGGGGCAGTAGCTATACACCCATGGTCTGGGTCTCCCATGACGGAACTATAAGAAAAAGAATTTACGGTAAGTAAACAAAATTCTCTTTTTTGCTCGTCAGAGGGGGTTGTTCAACCATTTGTAGGGTAAAGAAATTCCCGGTTGCCTCAATAGTTTTTTTTTTTTTTTTTAAACAATAGCGCCTTAACAGTGCGTAAGGTCGGGTTTGATCCCGGGGGGGGGGGGGGGGGGGGGAATTTCGTGCTTAGAAAAGATACTATATATATATATATATATATATATATATATATATATATATATATATATATATATATATATATATATATATATATATATATATATATATATATATATATATATATATATATATATATATATATATATATATATATATATATATATATATATATATATATATATATTTTTCCACGATGACTTGATCATCATACAGAACACTGCAGTAATGCGATATTAGTCTATTCTATAAAAACTGACTGTGAAATCTGGATGTACTAACACTTGAGACATGGAGGATTTTAATGGCCCCCAATTGCTGTGAACATCCATTAGTGACTTGTGATCTCATTGCAGAGGAAGGATGCCTCATGGGTGCGGAAGAAATGTCTCCAGAGTCCGCGCCATACAGTAAGTGTACTCCTCTGCCAAAAAGGGTACAGCGCAAGACAACAATAAGAGAAGTGTGTGATACACGGACATATCATCAGCCGGTCCTGTGTGCGTCACTGTGTGGTTGTGTCTCTCACAGATCAATGCAGGAGGAGGAGGAGGAGAAACCCACCAGAGAGAAGTCCACATCCTCTGTATCCCCAGGACCCACCAGAGAGCTGTCCCCGTCCTCTGTATCCCCAGGACCCACCAGAGAGCTGTCCCCGTCCTCTGTATCCCCAGGACCCACCAGAGAGAAGTCCCCGTCCTCTGTATCCCCAGAACCCACCAGAGAGCTGTCCCCGTCCTCTGTATCCCCAGGACCCACCAGAGAGCTGTCCCCGTCCTCTGTATCCCCAGGACCCACCAGAGAGCTGTCCCCGTCCTCTGTATCCCCAGGACCCACCAGAGAGCTGTCCCCGTCCTCTGTATCCCCAGGACCCACCAGAGAGAAGTCCCCGTCCTCTGTATCCCCAGAACCCACCAGAGAGCTGTCCCCGTCCTCTGTATCCCCAGGACCCACCAGAGAGCTGTCCCCGTCCTCTGTATCCCCAGGACCCACCAGAGAGAAGTCCCCGTCCTCTGTATCCCCAGAACCCACCGGAGAGCTGTCCCCGTCCTCTGTATCCCCAGGACCCACCAGAGAGAAGTCCCCGTCCTCTGAATCCACAGGACCCACCAGAGAGAAGTCCCCGTCCTCTGAATCCACAGGACCATGAGGAGAATCGCGATGTCCCGGAGGATCATCAGGTAGATGAAGCTGTACCAGATCTATGCAAGAGTTTGTGGATTTTGCTTTTTTGCTTTAGTTTGGCGGACGTTTTTGGTTTTGCTGTTTTCTCGCATTGATCTGTTTGTTAATTTTTACCTCTCATCTGCCATATTGTTCTCTACACTTACAGACTTCAATTCAGGAGGAAGAGCTGACTATTATTAAAGTGAAGGTGGAATCGGACGATGAGTGGATGATGCAGGAGACAAGCCCAGCAAATGTCAAATGTAGGTCATAATGTATAAGGTAATCTAATATATAAAGCTGTGTGTGTGTGTGTGTGTGTGTGTGTGTGTGTCCGCTAAAGGAATCCGCACCGTCGCATGTACAATCACAAAAATTTGCACAGACACCCCATGTGACTCAGGGAACGTCATAGACTATGTTTTGATAAGAAAATTTAACCCTTTACAGTTACTCTTCAAAAAACCTGCCTCCATTAAAGTGAATGGAGCTGGGAACTGATCTGTTATTATAGACTTCTATTATGACCAGGCTGATGTAATTCACATGACCTTACCTGTATACTCACTGTGTGGGGTTTTATGAGGTAATATATTGGCTGTTTTGACAGTTACCCTGGAGATTTATCAGGTGGTCTATAGCAACCAATCACAGCTCTGCTTGTATTCTGTTAGAGGTCAAGAAGCTCTGATTGGTTGCTATAGTCAACCAAGGACCTTGTTTATAATTATACAGATCTGTCAAAAATTCAGACTCCGCTGCACAATTGTCAGTTTTTCTGATTTTTCTCTTTATTTTTGAGTAAAATGTAAATTGTTGTTTTATTCTATAATCTACTGACGACGTCTCCGAATTTCTAAGCAGTAAATTTTGTATTTTCTGAAAATGAGAAATGGTGAAAATAACAGAAGAATGCACGGCTTTCACCCCTCAAATAATGCAAAGAAATCAAGGTCATAATCATTTACACACAACAATATAATAATGTTTTACCTCAGGAAGAGTCAGAAATCAATATTTTGTGGAGTAACCTGGATTATTAATCCCAGCTTTCCTGCGTCTTGGCCGCTTTCCTCCAGTCTTCACACTGCTTTTGGGTGACCTTATGCTGCTCCTGGTGCAGAAATGTAAGCAGTTCTTCTTTGTTTGATGGCTTGTCACTATCCATCTTCCTTACATTCCCGAGGTTTTCAATGGGGTTCAGGTCTGGAGGTTGGGCTGGCCATGACAGGGTTTTGATGTGGTGGTCCTTCATCCACACATTGATTGACCTAGCTGTGTGGCATGGCGCATTGTCCTGCTGGAAATAAAACAGTCCTCAGAGTTGGGGAACATTGCCTGCGCAGAAGAAAGCAGCTGTTTTTCCAGGATAACCTTGTATTGAGCTTGATTCATACGTCCTTCGCAAAGTTTAATCTGCCCAATTCCTAGAGTAAGGTAATATCTGACGTAAAACCACAAAATAATAGAAATTCAAGGTAGGATGACCAGAAAACCACATAGACTAAACCTCAAAATAAATATCTTTATTAATAATATTAATTTAAAATATAGACACCATATGTCTTCCAGACAACAATAAACAAATACAAAGTGAGTGAAGCTTAGTTGAAAAATAGAAAGGCGTGAGAGAATGAGTAATAGGGAATTAGTAGGTATAGGGTTTCAATGAACCTAAGCTATATCTCTATATAGCCCTTCCTACCAGCGGAGGGTGTCATAATGTTTAGGACCCCCCCGCTCCAGATGGCTGACCCTCACTGTCCCTATTTTCTACTGGCTTGTGTCCACCACCAACAACCAGGTGCAGAGTGTGTTAAAGACAAACTACATATAGTACACAATAGCGTTAAATGTAGGTTTTTTCACTGAATAAATATTCAATCTGAAAACTTGATATTTTGTTAGAAGGGAGCGACAGGGTCTGCCTTGCAGGCTCCTGCAGCTCCTCCCGACGCGTTTCCCCCCCTTCTAACGCAATGAAAGGGGGTTCATCAGGGGTAATAAGTAGAAGACACCTGTAAGAAAGACAGACATGTGTCACTATTCAAATTTAGGAATATACATGCTTCCTTGAACCAATGTGTGCAGTGAAGATGACTCACTTAAAAATGGTTAAAGCCAGTGACTCAATAAGTCTTCTGACCAGGAGAGGTGCGGCAAGTATTACTGTATCCTTTTTCACAAGATTCCCTATTACTCCATCAGGGTAAATGGACTCATAAGGGGGATTATGTCTTTGGACTTGCTGCAAAGCAAAAAGAGTGAAGAGGAAAAATTCCCTTAGGGCAACATACAGATTGTACAGAGTCACTATGTCAAGGGTAATAATAAACATATATAAAGAACCTGATTCCTCCTCAATGAGCCATGGCCCAACGGATATGTATTGGTCTCCAAATCACGTGGAAAGAAAACCTGCGATGTATAATCAACATATCCTCGTTAGAGCCATGATGGAGTGGGGGGCCATCCCCCCCCCCAAAAAAAAAAAAAACAAAACAAAAGGTAAATATATCTACCCTCTGCACCCAATGAGTCAAGGTAGGGGTTGTTCCAGCCCAATTCCTGGAGAATTTTCACCACAAGGTTCCTGTTTGTAAAAATAAAAAAATCTACATCATACCCCCATTAAGTATATCCACATGCGTTAATTCTTGAATATCACATATGGCATAGGATCACTATAGTACGGATGGTAATAAAAGATAAAAAATGCAATAAGAACCTGATTGTTCCTTAGTGGGCAAGGGTCCAACGGATGTATTAAATTCTCCAATTTAAATGAAGAGAGAGTCTGTAATGTATAATCAAGATTTCACCGTAGGAGTAATGATGGAGCAGAGGGCCATACCCCTAAAGGCAATTATATCTACCCTTAGACACCAGTATGTCAGGGTCAGAGTTGTTCCAGCCTGATTCTTGGAGAGTTTTCACCACACAGCTCACACAGCTCCTATGTGTGAAAAAGGGGGAGTTTCCATTATACCCCCATCTTACATATCAATCATGCATAAATCCTCAAATCACAGCAGATATACCTGCAAGCGAAAAAGATACCATCCGAGGAACATCCATGTAGTAACCTGCTGCAGTCAGCAATAAATGATAGGCCACCGATAGAAGGGAGAATATATGTCTGTAATGAAAAGGACTTCCTTATTAGTCCTAGGAATCAAAAGGGTGCTGGGGTCCCACCTGTTATAGGTCAGACCTACAAAAGCAGACTTAGTCAGTATCAATGGGGAGCCCCTTTACACATACAAAGCATTCGCCCCTCCTGGTTTAGGGGGGAAGGTACATACCCAAAGAAGTCCTCTAGGCCACTCCACCTGCAAAGACCCTGTCCGGGTCCCGAGTGCCGATACACATCTAAAACGCAGGGAGTGATGCTGGAAATCCAGTATGTTGCCTGTATCCTAGTGATGTCGGTGTCCTGCACATGGATCCACTAAGAAGGGGTATTTAAACTTGCCGCGTCCCGGAAGTTGGGGGCGGAGTCATCATCCCTTCCCTGCTCACTTTAAGAGTGACAGGAAAAGAGACCTATGGAGACACGAGATCTCCTGATGTTGTAAACGATCTCGCCCACTTCCTGTTTGTGTTATGATTGAAAGGAGAATGATCCTATCAGAACCGAGAGTGTGACTCCTCCTAGCATGATGGTAACGCCCACCTCTTGTTCCCAATCGGTTTTCGGCAGGGAAGGGGCTATGCAAACAGGACCTGCCCAGAAGTATGCGTCATATGATTGACGCTGTAGTGAATGACACTGCGTTAACGCCCACCTCCTATTCCCAGTCAGATTTAACAAGGAAGATGCTAATCGTCTTATGTAGATAAGGACGTGCCCTTAAGCATGCGTCATAGGAATGACGCTGCGTTAGACTAAACTGCTTATTTAACTGGATTGACTGACAAATATGAAACCACCACATATGTCTCACATTATGGAATGCCTATTGTAAGGTATACACAATACGACAAGCGGGGATACACATCATCCCTAATCAGATTAGGCATTCCACGATCGATTCAGACCACGGAGTGAGGCGGGTAATATCAATAATAGATCAAAAACGTGCTAAATGAAGCACAACAGTATTAGGGATTATTTTCCCGTTGGTAACGATTCTTGTCAGATATCCCCCATTTCATAGCTCCAATTCTAATAGGACCCTTGGTCTTGCCCTTTGGTGACCTACCACTGAGTGGAGATCCCCCCCCCCCTCCCCTTTTTGTTTTTTGTATTTATTTTATAAGTGTATATAGAGGCACCAATCCCTCACACACTACATATGGTCCAAGGAAATTTAAAAATAGTATATATATAACAAGAAACTCAAGGTGGGTATGGATGACCCACATAGAATTTAATATCACGGCTTTCTATCAGCTATAGCAACCCTTTTTCCATTAGATGAAGCTAACATAACTAATGTTTTCATTCAAGCCCCCCGGGGAGACTACACCCAGCAAAAAAATCCATCTTGCTTCACGTTGCAAGATGGTTCTGTCCCAGTCTCCTCCACGTACCGGTTTTTTAACCACCTCTATGACCTGAAAAGAGATGGTTCTAGTGTCGCCATTGTGGTACTCATTCACATGCCGTGAGATGGCCGTGTCCCTTTTGTGGCTGATGTCACCCAGGTGTTCTCCAATCCTCACTCGCAGCTGCCTCCTGGTTTTGCCAACATATCCCAGGGGGCAGCTGCAAGTACAGAGATAAACCACCCCTTGGGTCCTGCAATTAGCAAAGTCTCTGATCTTGAACACCCTGCCAGTCCCCAGATTGGAAAATTCTTTAGTCTGATTTATAAAGATGCAGTAACTGCATCTACCACATCTAAAGGTCCCCTGTGGTTTTCGGTCCAGCCAAGTCCCCTCCCCTCTTGGGGGTACGAAATGGCTGTGCGTGAGGTGATCCCTAATGGATTTCCCCCTCCTAAAGGTAACGCTTGGGTGTGGAGAGACATATTTACCAATATCCGGGTCTGATCTTAAAATGGGCCAATACTGTCTGAGTATCTCCATAACTCTAGGGTTTTGGTCATCAAATGTAGCCACTAGTCTTGTGGTCTCATTGTCACCCAGTTTTTCCTTTGGCCTGAGTAATTCCCTCCTTGACTGAGACTGCGCATGTTTGTACGCAGGTTCAATAACCCCTGGTGGATAACCCCTCTGCTGGAATCGTCTTTTCATCTCTTGTGCCCGACCTTCAAAATCACTAAGGGAGGAACAGTTTCTTCTTAGTCGAAGAAACTGTCCCTTAGGGATGCCTCTCCTGAGGGGTGCCGGATGGTAGCTCTCCCATCTCAGGAGACTGTTCGTAGCTCTAGGCTTTCTATAAATGGTTGTAGCTAAATTCCCTTCCAGGTCCCTAGTGATTTTCAAATCGAGAAACGCCAAGGAACTGAAGCTCATCTCGAAGGTGAATCTCAGACCGATGTTATTTGAGTTCAGTTTGTCCAAAAATTGCACAAACAATGACTCGCCCCCTGTCCAGAGGACGAGGATGTCATCTATATAACGCCCCCAAAATTGTATATGGGGGGAAAAGATGACATCCCCGTCCACGAACACGTGGGTATCCTCCCACCAGCCCAGGAACATATTGGCGTATGTGGGAGCACAAGGGCTCCCCATCGCCGTGCCCCTGAGCTGGTGGTATATCTTGCCATCAAAAGAGAAGTAGTTGTGTGTTAAAATGAAAAATAGCAAGCTGGAAATGAACCTGCTGTGCTCACGGCATTGGTTTCTGCGCGTGGACAGGAAGAATTGCACCGCCTCCATCCCTTTGTCGTGAGGAATACTACTGTAGAGCTGCTCTACATCAATAGATGCTAGTATGGTATCTGGTTCTAATACAATGCCCTCTAACTTGGATATAAGATCACTGGTGTCCCTTATGTATGAAGGCAAACTAGTAACAAAGGGGCGCAGGATCGTGTCCAAGTATATGCTGGAATTCTGGGCAATGGCGTCAATTCCTGAGACAATAGGGCGACCCCTCAGTGGGTGCAGCCCCTTGTGGATCTTAGGGATCGCATAAAATGTGGCACAAACAGGGAATTTCTGATACAGAAATTCAAATTCCCTATCAGAGATAAGTCTAGATTCCAGGGCTTCATTTAGGAGGGCTAGAAGTTCTCCCAGATATTCCCCTGTGGGGTCCCTGGCGAGAATTTCATATGTGGTTTTATCCGCTAAGATTCTCTTGCACATACCTGGGTAATCCACCGTATTCATTACCACCAGGTTCCCACCTTTATCAGATGGCTTGATGGTAATCTGTGTGTTTTTCTCCAAATCCGACAAGGCCCGCCATTCCTCCATAGTAAGGTTGGACTTAACCGATCTCAATCTAGGTTGAATGGCACGGAGATCATTTTCCACCAGTTTAGAAAAGATATCAAGGCTACTAAAGTCCATACTAGGTGGCATCTTTTTATTTTTGGGCTTAAGATTGGTAAAGGGTCCTAATCCTAGGTTCTCCCCACTCAGCTCACCCAAGCTGGATAGTAAACGAACATCTTCTAGCATCTCCAAGGGGATGCCCAAACGGGCACATTCAGCCTCATCACTGTGTGCGAAGAATTTTTTCCATTTTAGCTTTCTAAGAAACAATTCAATGTCCTTCACCCAGGTGAAGGGGTCAAACCTGACAGTTGGAACAAAGGAAAGTCCATAAACCAGGACTCGTCTCTCAATATGAGACAAATGGTAACTAGACAGATTAATAATCTGATTCTCTACATCAGAATGGAGATCTATTTTCTCCAAGTAGTTCTCTGATTTTGATGTCGTAGATTGTAGGGATCTCGTCCCCCTAAAAAATGAGTAGATACCCCTTGTTGTGGGCCTAAAGGGGTAGGTTGTCCAGGAGGAGACACCATAGGGGGAGTTACATAATCTATGGTTCTTTGTTGAACTACATTTTGATAGGGTGCTCCATAGGGCAATGGCAAACCAGATCTTCCAGAGGGTCGACCCCATTGTCTAAATCTATTACCCTGCCTATCCCAATTGTTAAATCTGCCCTGGTTATTCCTTCTCCCTCTACCCTTATTCAATTCAGGTCGTCCCTGGGATTCGAAATCAGAGCAGTCAGAGGATGAAATGTCAACCGGGGGGCCCGTAGCCCCAATAAGGGGTTCCTTCTGCTCAGAGAAGTCACCCAAGTCTCTTAGGAAATGTTTGTGTTTCCTAATCTTTAGGTTTTGTTGGTACTTATCTACTGAGACTTGCAACGATGTCTCTCTTGTTACAAACTCAGGGTCCCCCTTAAATTTAATTGCCTCTTCCCTTAAGTTCTGTAGAGTTTTTGAACTATTTTCCAGCGTGGTCTTCTCCTCCTCCAAGAGGATTGTCATTAACCTGATGGAGGAATTTGTGAGCTCTTCCTCCCACCTACCAATGAGTCTCTCGGTCCTCGACCGTTCTGCGGGAATCAAATTGATTCTTAGGCCACGGGGAACAATCCTTTGCTTTATATATCGTTCCAATGATTGCACTTCCCACCAAGATTTTATATTAAGTTTGTACACGTCTAGTAGTTCCGAGAAGAGATTCCTAATAGTACCCTTCCCGGTTCCCTGGCTATCTACCACCTTATCTGAAAACACCTCTTCAGCATCATCCAACCATCTGTTGGTATTGATTGGTCCTGATAGAAAACCTGCCATTTAATATTACGTAAAACCACAAAATAATAGAAATTCAAGGTAGGATGACCAGAAAACCACATAGACTAAACCTCAAAATAAATATCTTTATTAATAATATTAATTTAAAATATAGACACCATATGTCTTCCAGACAACAATAAACAAATACAAAGTGAGTGAAGCTTAGTTGAAAAATAGAAAGGTGTGAGAGAATGAGTAATAGGGAATTAGTAGGTATAGGGTTTCAATGAACCTAAGCTATATCTCTATATAGCCCTTCCTACCAGCGGAGGGTGTCATAATGTTTAGGACCCCCCCGCTCCAGATGGCTGACCCTCACTGTCCCTATTTTCTACTGGCTTGTGTCCACCACCAACAACCAGGTGCAGAGTGTGTTAAAGACAAACTACATATAGTACACAATAGCGTTAAATGTAGGTTTTTTCACTGAATAAATATTCAATCTGAAAACTTGATATTTGTTAGAAGGGAGCGACAGGGTCTGCCTTGCAGGCTCCTGCAGCTCCTCCCGACGCGTTTCCCCCCCCTTCTAACGCAATGAAAGGGGGTTCATCAGGGGTAATAAGTAGAAGACACCTGTAAGAAAGACAGACATGTGTCACTATTCAAATTTAGGAATATACATGCTTCCTTGAACCAATGTGTGCAGTGAAGATGACTCACTTAAAAATGGTTAAAGCCAGTGACTCAATAAGTCTTCTGACCAGGAGAGGTGCGGCAAGTATTACTGTATCCTTTTTCACAAGATTCCCTATTACTCCATCAGGGTAAATGGACTCATAAGGGGGATTATGTCTTTGGACTTGCTGCAAAGCAAAAAGAGTGAAGAGGAAAAATTCCCTTAGGGCAACATACAGATTGTACAGAGTCACTATGTCAAGGGTAATAATAAACATATATAAAGAACCTGATTCCTCCTCAATGAGCCATGGCCCAACGGATATGTATTGGTCTCCAAATCACGTGGAAAGAAAACCTGCGATGTATAATCAACATATCCTCGTTAGAGCCATGATGGAGTGGGGGGCCATCCCCCCCAAAAAAAAACAAAAACAAAACAAAAGGTAAATATATCTACCCTCTGCACCCAATGAGTCAAGGTAGGGGTTGTTCCAGCCCAATTCCTGGAGAATTTTCACCACAAGGTTCCTGTTTGTAAAAATAAAAAAATCTACATCATACCCCCATTAAGTATATCCACATGCGTTAATTCTTGAATATCACATATGGCATAGGATCACTATAGTACGGATGGTAATAAAAGATAAAAAATGCAATAAGAACCTGATTGTTCCTTAGTGGGCAAGGGTCCTCATTGGGTGCAGAGGGTAGATATATTTACCTTTTTTTGTTTTTTTTTTTTTTTTTTGGGGGGGATGGCCCCCCACTCCATCATGGCTCTAACGAGGATATGTTGATTATACATCGCAGGTTTTCTTTCCACGTGATTTGGAGACCAATACATATCCGTTGGGCCATGGCTCATTGAGGAGGAATCAGGTTCTTTATATATGTTTATTATTACCCTTGACATAGTGACTCTGTACAATCTGTATGTTGCCCTAAGGGAATTTTTCCTCTTCACTCTTTTTGCTTTGCAGCAAGTCCAAAGACATAATCCCCCTTATGAGTCCATTTACCCTGATGGAGTAATAGGGAATCTTGTGAAAAAGGATACAGTAATACTTGCCGCACCTCTCCTGGTCAGAAGACTTATTGAGTCACTGGCTTTAACCATTTTTAAGTGAGTCATCTTCACTGCACACATTGGTTCAAGGAAGCATGTATATTCCTAAATTTGAATAGTGACACATGTCTGTCTTTCTTACAGGTGTCTTCTACTTATTACCCCTGATGAACCCCCTTTCATTGCGTTAGAAGGGGGGGAAACGCGTCGGGAGGAGCTGCAGGAGCCTGCGTGGCAGACCCTGTCGCTCCCTTCTAACAAAATATCAAGTTTTCAGATTGAATATTTATTCAGTGAAAAAACCTACATTTAACGCTATTGTGTACTATATGTAGTTTGTCTTTAACACACTCTGCACCTGGATGTTGGTGGTGGACACAAGCCAGTAGAAAATAGGGACAGTGAGGGTCAGCCATCTGGAGCGGGGGGGTCCTAAACATTATGACACCCTCCGCTGGTAGGAAGGGCTATATAGAGATATAGCTTAGGTTCATTGAAACCCTATACCTACTAATTCCCTATTACTCATTCTCTCACGCCTTTCTATTTTTCAACTAAGCTTCACTCACTTTGTATTTGTTTATTGTTGTCTGGAAGACATATGGTGTCTATATTTTAAATTAATATTATTAATAAAGATATTTATTTTGAGGTTTAGTCTATGTGGTTTTAAGGTAATATCTGAGTCAAATTTTCAGCTTTGCCCAACACCTGGTCGTCTAATGGTTAGACGAAGACCTGGAGAGGCGTACAGGCCAGTGTCCTGCACCCACTGTGAAATTTGGTGGATGATCGTTGATGATCCGGGGATGCTTCAGCAAGGCTGTAATTGGGCAGATTAAACCTTGTGAAGTGTGTGTGTGTGTGTGTGTGTGTGTGTGTGTGTGTGTGTACCCCCGACCTGCCTCTCTTGTTCCCCCTGAGGGTTTTTTTTTTATATCAGTGGTGTCCGCTCTCAGTAGCCCCTGCTTGATTGCGCTGCAGGTCGAGCGGTTTTACCACTTTGCCTTATTGCAAAAATGCTACCATCTATGCTACTCTATGATGGTGAGAGCGGGGGCTGCTTCATCTGATGGTGGGAGCAGAGAGCGGGGGGGATGCTTAATCTGCTGGTAAGAGCAGGGGGGTGCTTCATTTGATGGTGGGAGCAGAGCGCGGGGGCTGCTTCATCTGATGGTGGGAGCGTGCTATGCCTGCGTCTGATGGGGGCACTGGGGCTTGTCACGTTGGACGCAGGCATCGGGCTCCTCCTGATCTCACATTGTGAATGTGACTTCCGCTCCTCATACGTCTTTATGTTGGCGTTGAAGTTAACTGACGTTTAGGGAATGCGAATGTTCTTGGCAATGCTTCTGTTAGGGTAATAGTTTTGGGGGTTTTCCTTGAAAATGGGAAGCTTTCTATGTCCATTCCCATAATCATTATTGGGTGCAGAAATCAAAAACTTACCAATGTGCTACATTTCTTTTCGGATGCATTTTTGATGCCGCAGCTATTGGTTATATGGTGTTTTGTTTTTGATACGTCCTAGTATTTGGCTTTGTCCATAATTACATGCGCTTTATTACCTGTAGATATTTCACATCTAATGCAATTATAAGGGGAAAAATCCGCACATAAAACTCCGTGTACCCACCAGAGAACTTGATGTGTTGCAAATTTCCAGAACTCCCCACAGCAAGAAAAATAAACCTGTGTGCAGGAGCCGTCTGTGAATCGCATCCACTTTTACTGACGTCAGACGCTGCCATGATTGATCAGCAAAACTCATTGTGGAAACTTTTTTGCTTTACCTCAAGAGCTTCAGGATGAGTTGGCATTGAAGAGTTGCGAGTAAAGGCCGCTTTACACGAACCGATTTATCTGACGATATGTCGTCGGGGGTCACGGTTTTCGTGACGCACTTCAGTCATCGTTAGCGACGTTGTTGCGTGTGACACCTACGAGCGACTCCGAACGATCGCAAATAGGGTGAAAATCGTTGATCGTTGACACGTCATTCAGTTTCAAAATATTGTTCGTCGTTTGGAACGCAGCAGACATATTGCTACGTTTGACACCCTGTCAACGACGAACAACATCCACATGACCGCCTTGGTCAAACAATAAATCGCTGAACGATGTAGTGTCGTTTGTGAGATGTGTACGTGTGACCGCTACTAAACGACCTATGAGCGATCTCGGCAAATCGTAACAACGATCTGGGCATGTCACATCGCTAACTAGATTGCTAGCGATATCGTTGTGTGTAAAGCAGCCTTATGACGATCTTTCTTAAAAATGTTACAACCTTGACTGTCAATAATGCCGCAAGCTGATCTAGCAAGAATTCATTTTCTTTTTGTAATATTTTCTGTTCTGTTGCTTAGTGTTGTACCATTGGGGTCCGACACTCTGAGCTTTACTCACGTTTTTGCTGCTACATATTTTCGCTGCTACAGTAACGCAGCGTTTTACAGTACAAGAAAAGTGGATGGATTCATAGAAATCTCCAGCCTCTGCGCTTTTTTTACACTGCGTAAACTGACCTCCAGTGCACTTTTCCAAGCCGTAGCCTGTCAATTTCTCTTGCGCGTACATTGAGTTTTCTGTGCAAATTTTATCCGTAGTTTTGTATTAAATGCGGAAATTCCAGAGGTAAAAAAAACATGTGTTTTACGCAACAGGAATAGATCAAAAACGCATTTTGGCTTGCACCTAGCAATTTCAATACCTGGAAGTTTTTAATAATAATAATAATAATAATAATAATTATTAATAATAATATTTTATTTTGTTTAAACATAACCAAAAAGCATCAAAATCCGTAGGTATAAAGGTTTAATTTGTAGTCTAAACCTTTCTTTTATTTAGTATTTATTATTATTATTATTATTATTATTATTATTATTATTATTATTATTATTATTATTATATACTAACAGAAAATCCCATTTAAAAACTCTGAAAACTTATTCCTATCTCTAAATTATACAGTGGAAGATGTCATGCAGCAGTACTCGGGGGAAGACACAGTTACCCTCAATGTACAAGGCGGATCCGACACTACAGAGCGACCACATAGGCTCCCGAAGCGCAAACAACCTTCTGACCTAATGGTTACAAGTACAGGTCAGAAAGGGGGTAAGACGTTTCACTGTGACGATTGTGGAAAACAGTTTACAAAACATTCAAGTCTTTGTACACACCTAAAAATTCACATGAGGGAGAAGCTGAACTCCAATTCAGAACATGGAAAATGTTTTACAGATAAATCAAATCCAGGTAAAAATGAGAGAGTTCACGGACTAGTGAAACCGTATCCGTGTTTATTATGTGGGAAATATTTTACAACAAAACCAATTCTTGTTAACCATCAGAAAATTCACACGGGAGTAAAGCCGTTCAGCTGCTCGGATTGTGGGAAATGTTTTAGAAATAAATCGCATCTTATTAGACATGAACGCACCCACACGGGAGAGAAGCCGTATTCGTGCTCACTTTGTGGGAAATGCTTTACAGGTAAACCAAATCTGGTTATACATGAAAGGATTCACACAGGAGAGAAGCCGTATTCATGTTCACAATGCGGAAAATACTTTAGAGAGAAATCAAGTCTTTTTATACATAAGAGAAGTCACACAGGAGAGAAACCGTATTCATGTTCACTCTGTGGGAAATGCTTTCCCAAAAAATCCTATCTAGTTAAACACGAGAGGATTCACACAGGGGAGAAGCCGTATTCATGTTCACTATGTGGGAAATGCTTTACAAATAAATCAGACCTTGTTAAACATGAAAGGATTCATACGGGAGAGAAGCCGTATTCATGCTCTGAATGTGGGAAATGCTTTACAGAAAAATCCAGTCTTGTTAAACATGAGAAAATTCACACGGGAGAGAAGCCGTATTCCTGCTCAATATGCGGGAAGTTTTTTACCGATAAATCTAATTATGTGAAGCATATGAGAAGTCACACGGGAGAGAAGCCGTATTCATGTTCACTATGCGGAAAATGCTTTACGGATAAATCGAGTCTTGTCAAACACGACAGAAGTCACGCAGGAGAGCAGCTGTTTTAATGTTCAGTATATAGAACCATTTTTATAAGGAAATCAAATTTTGAAACCTCTGAAAAGATTCACATTGCAGAGAAACCATATTCTTGTCTGTAATATGGGAAATGCTATAAGAGCAAAACACATTAGCCAAACACTATTCTGCCATTTTTATTTATTTTTGGCTTTCACCCCGCGGGTTAAATATTACAATGTGTATTCGTTCGCTACATATGTGGGGGGAGGGGAGGTTTGGGTTTTATCATTTTTAGACTTTGCTCAGAATATAATAGCAAATGGGCTATTTTTTATGTTTACTTTTTCATATCTTTTTTTTTTACAAGTACGCTAAGTATTATTTCCCTTTTTGTTATTTTTGGACTTTGAACCTGCGATCACCCGATCGCCCATACATTACTGCAGTGATGTAGAATTGCAGTCTTTCGTTACTAACCTTTCCCCCCTGCACGTTCCCAACACCTTAAATACTGCTGTCCTGATATTGCTGCACCTTCTCCGTACCCGTGGTGTGGACATCTATGGTGGATGCCGAGAGCGGCCGGGGACAACCAGCAATTTTATGAATATTCAACTTTTCGGATGTTTTCTTGGGTCCTTCACAGACGTCCGCTCTGGATCTGGGCTTAAACTAACGCACATATCCACAAGAGCGACAAAAACCAAACATCTGAGGCATAAATAAGGCGTCTCCTAAACTTTCTTGATGAATATTCACCATTTTGGTGAAAAATTACAACTTTCTGTTTTAAAGCCTTGTCCTGTGGGTGGTGAGAAAACAATCTGCAACTGTTCCTTTACCGCAACATGGTGGTCGTCGTCACATATCCTGCTCTGAGCAGTTTGTTTCTTGTTTTTAATCAATAAATTGCTTTTTTATTTCTAAAGCACCAAATAATTTGTGGTTTTCTTAAAGTTTTGGCTGTACGTGTGCCGCCAGAGGTTGAGCTCATGGTGCTGCATCTAGTGATTTACAGATACAAATGTTTCCAAATGTGTTAGATTTTATCACAAGTCCCAAAGGTGCAAAATTCACTTGCTGTAAAGTTCGACACAAGTCACATGCGACTGCGATTTATCTGCACCTTCACAATATTGTCACCTTAGGACTAAGGGGCACTTTGCACACTACGACATCGCAAGCCGATGCTGCGATATCGCACACGATAGTCCCCGCCCCCGTTGCAGCTGCGATATCATGGTGATAGCTGCCGTAGCGAACATTATCGCTACGGCAGCTTCACATGCACTGACCTGCCCTGCGACGTCGCTCTGGCCGGCGACCCGCCTCCTTATTAAGGGGGTGGGTCGTGCGGCGTCATAGTGACGTCACACGGCAGGTGGCCAATAGAAGCGGAGACGTGGAGATGAGCAGGACGTAAACATCCCGCCCACCTCCTTCCTTCCGCATTGCCGGTGGAGGCAGGTAAGATGTTCCTCGCTCCTGCGGCTTCACACACAGCAATATGTGATGCCGCTGGAACGAGGAACAACATCGTAACATCGGTCATTTCCAAATTATGGAAGTGACTGACGCTACACTGATGATACGATTAACGAGCGCAAAATCGTCGTAATCGCATCAAAAAGGCTTCACACACTACGATATTGACAGCGACGCAGGATGTGCGTCACTTTCAATTTGACCCCACCGAAATCGCACCTGGGATGTCGTAGTGTGCAAAGTGCCCCTAAGTGTTTGCGGGTTTGTCGGATGATTGGCGGCACACGTGCACCGTCTGATTATCGATAATCCAGCTCTTATAGGAACATTCCTTATCAGCCGCTATACATGCACCATGATGTGTCCAGGAGGTGAGAATTATCAGAAGTATTTAGGAACGAGGCCAAACAGGTAAAATGAGTTTTCCAGGACTGCGCTGTATGGAGAGAGTTCCTACATTCAGAGCGACTGGAGTCCCCAGGATGTTATACTCCGGTTGATGTACATTTGGCTTCATGTAAAAATTTGTCTCCATAGTCTCACTGCACATAGAATAAAGAATCCACCGTCTCACTGCTCGTAAAATAAATTTATAGTCTAATGATTACATATTAAATAATCCATAGGCTCACTGCCCGTACTGTAAAGAATCCACAGTCTCACGTCTCATACGGTAAATACCACAGTCTCACTATTCATCCAATAAAGCAATTAGTTTTGCTGCTCATACAGTAAATCCACAGTCACTGCTCATACCGAAAAGAAGGTAGTCTCACTGCTTGTGCACTAAAGAATCAAGTCTCACAAACTGTACAGTAAAAACCAGACTTGCTGCTCGTACGATAATTGACGGTCTCACTGCTTGTAGAATAAAGAATCGTGCTCATACAGTAAAGATAATTCCTACTGCTTGTAAAGAATTTGTAGTCTCATTGCTCGTACAGTAAAGAATCCACAGTCTCACTGCTCATACAGTAATGCCATTTTCCCTGCTCGTATGGTAAAGATCAGCCTAACCGCTTGTACAATAAAGAATTCAGTGTCACTACTTGTGCAGTAAAGAATCCAAACTCACTGCTCGTAAAAAAACATATCACTAATCACTAGGTTCACTGATCATAAATTAAAGAATATCACTGTTAGTACATGAGTAAATAATGCAGTCTCACTGCTCATACATTAAAAAAATGAGTCTCATTGTACAGTAAAGAATTGTTGTCAATGCTCATACAGTAAAGAATCCATTCTCGCTGCTTATACATGAAGAATCCAGTCTCTGCTTGTAAAGAAACCAAACAGGCCCAAATAATACCCAGTGTCTATACAGTGTGTCCTCCCATATCCTGTCCACCGCCATTAACTTGAGAACGGCGGCAGCTATAGGCATAGAAGTGGTGTCTAGGTATAGTAAAGTAGCCACGCTACGCAATGAAATCACCTATAGTGCCACCTGGTGGAAAACAACGGAGTTAGTATTTTATCTCAAATGGAACGAGATAGAGAAAAAAGGGAATTACAAAGTTTTGGGCATCATCAATTCAATAAGAGTCCACACCTTGTACAGAAATGCTGTGATTAGAAGGTGTAAACCTCACAAGGCTGCGGACGTGAAGCGACACCTCATGGAGACCTTGCAGCGTGCAGCACGATACAGTATGCGGTCCAGAGTCCAGATGTGCATTGCAGCTGACGGTGGCCACTTTGAGCATCAAAGTTACATGAGCGCCATATGCATGACCAGCATTCAATGTTTTGGGGGGGGTCATGGGTTTTATATCACAGCATTTCTGTGCAAGGTGTCGATTCGTATTGAATTGATGATGCACCACAATTTTTTAATTCCCTTTTTTTCCCTCTATCTCGTTCCGTTTTTGAGATAAAATTGCTAACTCTGTTGTTTTCCACCAGGTGGCGCTATAGGCGGTTTCATTGCGTAGCGCATGGCTACTTTACTATACCTAGACACCACTTCTATGCCTATAGCTGCCGCCGTTCTCAAGTTAATGGCGGTGTATACAGGATATGGGTGGACGCACTGTATAGCGGTGCGGTGTATACAGGATATGGGTGGACGCACTGTATAGAGGTGCGGTGTATACAGGATATGGGTGGACGCACTGTATAGAGGTGCGGTGTATACAGGATATAGGTGGGCACACTGTATATAGGTGCGGTGTATACAGGATATGGGTGGACACACTGTATAGAGGTGCGGGGTATACAGGATATGGGTGGACGCACTGTATAGCGGTGCGGTGTATACAGGATATGGGTGGACGCACTGTATAGAGGTGCGGTGTATACAGGATATGGGTGGACACACTGTATATAGGTGCGGTGTATACAGGATATGGGTGGACGCACTGTATAGAGGTGCGGTGTATACAGGATATGGGTGGATACACTGTGTATAGGGGAGGTGTATACAGGATATGGGTGGACACACTGTATATAGGTGCGGTGTATACAGGATATGGGTGGACGCACTGTATAGAGGTGCGGTGTATACAGGATATGGGTGGACACACTGTATATAGGTGTGGTGTATACAGGATATGGGTGGACACACTATAGAGGTGCGGTGTATACAGGATATGGGGGGACGCACTGTATAGAGGTGCGGTGTATACAGGATATGGGTGGACGCACTGTATATAGGTGCGGTGTATACAGGATATGGGTGGACGCACTGTATAGAGGTGCGGTGTATACAGGATATGGGTGGACGCACTGTATAGAGGTGCGGTGTATACAGGATATGGGTGGACGCACAGTATAGAGGTGCGGTGGACAGGATATGGGTGGACACACTGTATATAGGTGCGGTGTATACAGGATATGGGTGGACGCACTGTATATAGGTGCGGTGTATACAGGATATGGGTGGACACTCTGTATATAGGTGCGGTGTATACAGGATATGGGTGGACACTCTGTATATAGGTGCGGTGTATACAGGATATGGGCGGACACACTGTATATAGGTGCAGTGTATACAGGAGATGGGTGGACACACTGTATATAGGTGCGGTGTATACCGGATATGGGTGGATACACTGTATATAGGTGCGGTGTATACAGGATATGGGTGGACGCACTGTATAGAGGTGCGGTGTATACAGGATATGGGTGGACACACTATATTTCATATACAATTCCTAAAGAGACACTCAAATAAGGAGTTTAACATATTTAATCTTTATTCAATAATTGGATAATGCACATATACAGTGCTGGCCAAAAGTATTGGCACCCCTGCAATTCTGTCAGAGAATACTCAGTTTCTTCCTGAAAATGATTGCAATCACAAATTCTTTGGTATTATTATCTTCATTTATTTTGCTTGCAATGAAAAAAACACAAAAGAGAATGAAACAAAAATCAAATCATTGATCATTTCGCACAAAACTCCAAAAATGGGCCAGACAAAAGTATTGGCACCCTTAGCCTAATACTTGGTTGCACAACCTTTAGCCACAATAACTGCGCACAACCGCTTCCGGTAACCATCAATGAGGTTCTTACAATGCTCTGCAGGAATTTTAGACCATTCTTCTTTGGCAAACTGCTCCAGGTCCCTGAGATTTGAAGGGTGCCTTCTCCAAACTGCCATTGTGAGATCTCTCCACAGGTTTTCTATGGGGTTCAGGTCTGGACTCGTTGCTGGCCACTTTAGTAGTCTCCAGGGCTTTCTCTCAAACCATTTTCTAGTGCTTTTTGAAGTGTGTTTTGGGTCATTGTCCTGCTGGAAGACCCATGACCTCTGAGGGAGACCCGGCTTTCTCACACTGGGCCCTACATTATGCAGCAAAATTTGTTGGTAGTCTTCAGACTTCATAATGCCATGCACACGGTCAAGCAGTCCAGTGCCAGAGGCAGCAAAGCAACCCCAAAACATCAGGGAACCTCCGCCATGTTTGACTGTAGGGACCGTGTTCTTTTCTTTGAATGCCTCTTTTTTTTTTTTTCCTGTAAACTGTATGTTGATGGCTTTTCCTAAAAAGCTCTACTTTTGTCTCATCTGACCAGAGAACATTCTTCCAAAACGTTTTAGGCTTTCTCTGGTAAGTTTTGGCAAACTCCAGCCTGGCTTTTTTATGTCTCGGGGTAAGAAGTGGGGTCTTCCTGGGTATCCTACCATACAGTCCCTTTTCATTCAGACACCGGCGGATAGTACGGGGTGACACTGTTGTACCCTCGGACTGCAGGGCAGCTTGAACTTGTTTGGATGTTAGTCGAGGTTCTTTATCCACCATCCGCACAATCTTGCGTTGAAATCTCTCGTCAGTTTTTCTTTTCCTTCCACATCTAGGGAGGTTAGCCACAGTGCCATGGGCTTTACACTTATTGATGACACTGCGCACCGTAGACACAGGAACTTTCAGGTCTTTGGAGATGGACTTGTAGCCTTGAGATTGCTCATGCTTCCTCACAAGTTGGATTCTCAAGTCCTCAGACAGTTCTTTGGTCTTCTTTCTTTTCTCCATGCTCAATGTGGTCCACACAAGGACACAGGACAGAGGTTGGGTCAACTTTACTCCATGTCACCTGCTGCAAGTGTGATTTATTATTGCCAGCCCCTGTTAGGTGCCACAGGTAAGTTACAGGCGCTGTTATTGCACAAATTACAGAAGCAGCACAGGATTTTTCAAACCGTGCCAATACTTTTGTCCACCCCCTTTTTTATGTTTTGTGTGGAATTATATCCAATTTGGCTTTATGACAATTTTTTTTTTTTTCTTCATTGAAGACAAATTAAATGAAGATAATAATACCAAAGAATTTGTGATTGCAATCATTTTCAGGAAGAAACTAAGTATTCTCTGACAGAATTGCAGGGGTGCCAATACTTTTGGCCAGCACTGTACACTGGAGATCAAAATGAGAGAACAGCACACACTTTTTTAAATGTTGCGGTCATTGTGTCGTCCTTACATGAGGAAACTCGCAAGATTTTCTGCTTGTTCCATAAATTGAATTTATTGTAAAGCAAATAATAAAAATATAAGTGAGAAATGTAAAAGACACAGATCACAATTAGAGATCACTGTCAGATCCCTGCAGGTTATTGGTGTTAATTTCCTTTAATTATCTGACAATCCGTGATGAAAGCAAGTTTAATTTATTTGGGTCTGATGAGATACATTATGTTCATCCACAAACTGGGGAAAGACTGAACCCAAAGTGTGTGAAAGATGGTGGAGGAAGGGCCATGGTTTGGGGAATGTTTTCTGCAGCAGGAGTTGGACCTCTCATACAGATACATGGCAGAGTGATACAAGTGTGGATCAGAACCTTCTTCACAACACGCGGCTTCTTACTTGTGTCCATCACTCAATCAGCTGCAATTGTCATGCAGGACAATGCCTCCTGTCACACAGCAAAACGGGGAAAGCAGCTCCCCACCATCACTGAAGGAGAGCTCACATGTCTTCTCTCAAAAGCGCACCTCACCACCTGCGCACTTGACCCCATCCCCTCACCACTACGCTTATTCCAGCCTACTCACATCTTTTTAAAATATCTTTAACCTCTGGTACCTTCTCTTCTGCTTTCAAACATGCAAAAATCACACCCATCCTAATGAAACCTTCCCTCGATCCAACCTCTACTACCATCTATCGCCCCATATCGCTGCTCCTGTTCGCTTCAAAACTCCTGGAACAGCGCGTCCATGCTGCACTTTCCTCCCACCTCTCCTCTAAGGCGGGCTTTGCACACTACGACATCGCAGGCCGATGCTGCGATGCCGAGTGCGATAGTGCCCGCCCCCGTCGCAGCAGCGATATGTGGTGATAGCTGGCGTAGCGAAAGTTATCGCTACGCCAGCTTCACACACACACTCACCTGCCGTGCGACGTCCCTGTGGCCGGCGACCCGCCTCCTTGTTAAGGGGGCGGGTCGTGTGGCGTCACTGCGACGTCACACGGCAGGCGGCCAATCAGAGCGGAGGGGCGGAGATGAGCAGGATGTAAACATCCTGCCCACCTCCTTCCTTCCGCATATCCTACGGAAGCCGCAGTGACGCCGGTAGGAGACGTTCCTCGCTCCTGCGACTTCACACACAGCGATGTGTGCTGCCGCAGGAGCGAGGAACAACATCGGACCATTGCGTCAGCGTAATTATGGATTACGCCGACGCTGTACCGATGATACGATTACGACGCTTTTGCGCTCGTTAATCGTATCATCCAGCCTTTACACACTGCGATGTCGCATGCGATGCCGGAAGTGCGTCATTTTCAATTTGACCCCACCGACATCGCACCTGCGATGTCGCAGTGTGCAAAGTGCCCCTAACTCTCTCTGACAATCCACAGTCCGGCTTCCGTCCACATCATTCTACCGAAACTGCCCTGACTAAAATCACTAGATAAAAGGGCTGTGGAAGAGAAAGCGCAATAGGGTCTTACCCAGGTGATGGGAGGGTGAAAGAAAGTGTTACACTCACCTATAATGGTTGTGCCAGTCACAACCACTATGCACGCATGTAAGAATCCAAGTCCGGCAGCAGTCCCAAAATTGGCTGATAACAGAAAGTAGACGAGGAAAACAGGTTGTAAATGGCGATTTATGCTTCTTTTATTGGCATGCAAATGTCTACGCGTTTCAGGAGTCACAGCTCCCTTCGTCAGGACAGCAAGCAAGGAACATCAAATTTGATGTTCCTTGCTTGCTGTCCTGACGAAGGGAGCTGAGACTCCTGAAACGCGTAGACATTTGCATGCCAATAAAAGAAGCATAAATCGCCATTGAATCCTCTGAGTCCTTGGCGCGGATTTACAACCCGTTTTCCTCGTCTACTTTCTGTTAACTGACTAAAATCACAAATGACTTACTGCCGAAGCTAACAGCCACTTCTCTGTACTCCTCCTTCTAGACCTGTCGTCAGCTTTTGACACTGTCGACCACTCCCTGCTACTACAGATCCTCTCTTCCCTTGGCGTCAGAGACCTCGCCCTCTCTTGGATCTCTTCACACCTTCCCAACCGAACTTTTAGTGTCTCCCACTCCCACACAACCTCTTCATCCCGTCCTCTCTCTGTTGGCGTCCCTCAAGGCTCTGTGGTGGGACCACTACTCTACTCCATCTATACATTTGGCCTGGGACAACTCATAAAGTCCCATGGTTTCCAGTACCACCTATATGCCGATGACACTCAGATCTACCTCTCTGGCCCAGATGTCACATCTCTGCTGTCCAGAATCCCGGAGTGTGTATCTGCTATATCCTCCTTCTTCTCCTCTCGCTTCCTAAAGCTCAATGTGGCCAAAACTGAACTAATCATCTTTCTTCCGTCTCACCTACACTCTCCACCTGATCTATCCATTACAATAAATAACACCAGGCTCTCGCCAGTACCCAAAGTTCGGTGCCTCGGAGTGACCCTCGACTCTGCCTTATCCTTCATACCACACATCCAATCCCTCACCACCTCCTGCCGTCTTCAACTCAAAAATATTTCCAGAATCCGTCCCTTCCTCAATTCTCAATCTACAAAAATGCTAGTGCATGCCCTCATAATCTCCCGCCTCAATTACTGCAACATCCTCCTCTGTGGCCTCCCTGCCAACACCCTCGCCCCTCTCCAGTCCATCCTTAACTCTGCTGCTCGACTGATCCACCTCTCTCCTCAATACCACCCCGCTTCTCCTCTCTGCAAATCCTTCCATTGGCTCCCAATCTTCCACCATATCCAATTCAAACTACTAACATTAAATTACAAAGTTGTCCATAATCTGTCTCCTCCGTATATCTCCGAACAAATCTCCCACTACACTCCAACACGTCACCTCCGGTCCTCCCAAGATCTCCTCTCCTCCTCTCTCATTCGCTCTTCACGCATCCGCCTCCAAGACGTCTCCCGAGCATCCTCTGTTTTCTGGAATTCGCTGCCTCAACACATCAGACTATCTGCTACACTTGCAAGCTTCAAATGGAACTTGAAAACTCATCTGTTCAGAATTGCTAACCACTGTGCCGGAGCTGCCGCCCCACCACCATGTCGGAGCTGCCGCATCACTATTGAATGGACCAGAATGATGGAAGAAGAAAGTCTGGAGAAGGCTTGGAGCGGCTCCTGATCTGAAGCACAGCATGTCTTCTGTAACACATAGCGGAGACGGTGTGCTGGCCGGGTATGCAGAGCTATCGATGGCCCTGGGGCACTAGTGGTTGGTGATGATATGACTGAAGACAGAAGCAGCCGGATGAATTCTGAAGTGCCCAGGGTGAGACTTTCTGCTCAGATTCAACCAAATGCATCAAGGATTGGACGACGCTTCACAGACAGACTTATTAAAACATTGAAGAAGTGGAATATTCTTCAATGGCCGAGTCCTCACCAGATCTGAACCCCATCGAGCTGCTTTATACAGGAATAGGAAAAAATGTAAGGGAGAAAGAGCCAGAGACAAGAAAAAATAGTCACCGCAGTAAAGGCGGAAAAGGCTGACACTGGAGGAGATCAGCAATGGAGGCGTCCATGGAAGAGAGACTTCAGTCATTAATGCAGAGGATTCTCCCAAAGGGTTAAAAATTAACACTTTATGGGAAAGTTTTGAGCCCCTGAAATGAGGAGGATTAGTAGAAAAACTGAGTCTGGAGTTACTCTGCTGCCCTATTATAGTGAATGGATCAGTCGCAGGTTCACCTTAATCACGTATTTTGGAGATGTCGATGGAAAACCCGATGTAAGCGCTCAGCATAGAGCACAGGATAAATGTGACCTGATCAAAATTTTCTGTACCAAAATCACCACCAAATAACATTCAACTCAACCGACAAAAGCACAAGTCTCCACTCAGGTCCGTCATCTGGTAACAGAAATATAAAGTTCTTCCACATTACAGGTAGCACAAAAGCTCTTGAAAAACGCTATGGCCCCCCCCCCCCCCTCAAAAAAGGAAATCCAGCAAAATCTGCGCTCCCACATACAAATGCCCCTTCCCTACTGAGCCCCACAATGCACCTAAACAACAGCTAGCATCCACATGTATGGCATTGTTTTAGTGAGGAGAGCCCGCGTACATAGTGCAGGTTTACAGAAGCACGAGCCTGGCACAATATACGGGCACTACAATGTACTCGGCACTACAAGGAATTATTTGCAATTTTTAATTCTGCAGCATTCACTGCATTAGACTCCACTGGTGTTTTCTACAGACTAAATCATCACTACACCTACAGATTAATTTCCAGAGGGGTGTAATTTCTGAAATGTGGTCACTTGAGGGGGATTTCTGTTGTTCTGCAACTTAGGGGCTCTGCATGTGGAGTCTGTAAACTATTCTAGGAAAATCTGTGCTCCAAAAATCAAATGGCGCTCCTCACCTCCCGAGTCCTGCGGTGTGGCCAAACAGTACTGTACAGTACCATGTGGGGTATTGCCACATTAAGGAGAAATTGTGTAACACATTATGTGGACGTATTTTACCTATTCACCATGTGAAAATTGGAAATCTGGCGTTAAAAAAAACATTTTTTTCTTGAACGCTCAATAGTATAACATTTTGTGACACACCTGTGGGGTCAATATGCTCATTACACCCCTGGGTGAATTCATTGAGGGGAGCAGTTTGTAAAATGGGGTCATTTGTAGGGGGTTTCTGCTGTTGTCATTTCAGGGGGTCTGCCAATGTTACATGTCACCCCCACACCATTCCAACTAAATGTGCACTCCAAAATGGTGCTCATTCCCTTCCGAGCCCTGCCGTGCACCCAAACAGTAGATTTCCACCACATATGAGGTATCAGCGTACTCAGGATAATTTTGCACAATACATTTTATGGTGCATTTTCTCTTGTTACCCTTGTGAAAATAAAAACTTTGGGCCTAAAGTGGTTTAAGAGTTAATAAGCTTCTTGGATGTGGTGTTGAGCAGTGTGGGGTGTGTAATATTCAGAATGGGGTCACTTTTCGGTATTTTCTGTCCGCCTCAAATGTGATGTGGTCTCTCAAAATGATTCTGTAAATTTTGTTGGAAAAATGAGAAATTGCTGATTAACTTTGACCCCTTCTAACTTCTCAACAAAAAAGTTTCAAAAATTGCGCTGGTGTAAAGTGACAGGTGGGAAATGTGATTTATTATCTATTCTGTGTGACATAAATGTCTGATTTAAGGACAGAAAAATTCAAAGTTTGAAAATTGGAATTTTTTTCCAAATTTCCGATATTTTAATAAATATTGGCCTAAATGTACATAAAGTGCAATATGTGGGGAGCGGCCATGCTCGGTGGCCGAGTGGCCACATCTGAGAGGAGCTCCTGCCATCCTGATTAAAAATCCTACATGGGACCTCACACAGAGCCTCCAAAGTGATCGTCCTTGCTGAGCAGAGGCCCCCCTGATGCTGTGGAGAGACAGCAGAGGAAGAAAAAGTGCCCTGCTGAAGTTTGCTGGAGGTAGGAAGGGGAATTCTTGTGAAAACAGCTGCCATCTTGGGCTCCTTACTCCCTGGGGAGCAGCACTGTGGGAAGAAGCCAGGACCCCCCCTACCCCCCCAAGAGAGTGCTGGGATTCCTTACCTGACAAGTCCTATGAGACCCAGTGATATCTGAGCTGTGGAGCCCCGGCGTTGTCTGAGCTGTGGAGCCCCAGTGTTATCTGAGCTGTGGAGCCCCGGCGTTGTCTGAGCTGTGGAACCCCAGCGTTGTCTGAGCTGTGGAACCCCAGTGTTATCTGAGCTGTGGAACCCCAGCGTTATCTGAGCTGTGGAGCCCAAGTGTTATCTGAGCTGTGGAGCCCCAGTGTTATCTGAGCTGTGGAGCCCCAGTGTTATCTGAGCTGTGGAACCCCAGTGTTATCTGAGCTGTGGAGCCCCAGTGTTATCTGAGCTGTGGAACCCCAGTGTTATCTGAGCTGTGGAGCCCCAGTGTTATCTGAGCTGTGGAGCCCCAGCGTTGTCTGAGCTGTGGAGCCCCAGCGTTGTCTGAGCTGTGGAGCCCCAGTGTTATCTGAGCTGTGGAGCCCCAGTGTTATCTGAGCTGTGGAGCCCCAGTGTTGTCTGAGCTGTGGAGCCCCAGTGTTGTCTGAGCTGTGGAACCCCAGTGTTATCTGAGCTGTGGAACCCCAGTGTTATCTGAGCTGTGGAGCCCCAGTGTTATCTGAGCTGTGGAGCCCCAGTGTTATCTGAGCTGTGGAGCCCCAGTGTTATCTGAGCTGTTGAGCCCCAGTGTTATCTGAGCTGTGGAGCCCCAGTGTTATCTGAGCTGTGGAGCCCCAGTGTTATCTGAGCTGTGGAGCCCCAGTGTTATCTGAGCTGTGGAACCCCAGCGTTATCTGAGCTGTGGAACCCCAGCGTTATCTGAGCTGTGGAGCCCCAGCGTTATCTGAGCTGTGGAGCCCCAGCGTTATCTGAGCTGTGGAGCCCCAGCGTTGTCTGAGCTGTGGAGCCCCAGCGTTGTCTGAGCTGTGGAGCTCCAGCGTTGTCTGAGCTGTGGAGCTCCAGGGTTATCTGAGCTGTGGAACACCAGCGTTATCTGAGCTGTGGAGCCCCAGCGTTGTCTGAGCTGTGGAGCCCCAGTGTTGTCTGAGCTGTGGAGCCCCAGCGGTGCCGATAAGAACAAGGAGCCAGGGCAAGTGAAGTGAAGCAGAGAGGCAGGAGAGGAGCTCTCCAGGGTCATGCTGCCCGGCCCTGAATACCTGCACTTCCTCTCTGCTAGAACTGTCTGGTGCTGGACTTCTTCTGCTGAAGCTCAGTGGTCAGAGCTGTATAATATTCATTGGTGATAAACAATAAATGTCCCTGAGGCTGCACTGGCAGACAGGTGCTGAATCTGGTGCAGAACATCTGGGCATTCTAGTGTATTGAAATGTAATAACTTTGTCCCTAAGGCCGCACTTACCTGGAGTCTCCACAGAAAGCCAACATGTCCTGTACTAAAAAACGGGAAAAAAGACTGAGGGCAGCTGAGAGACCCCCAAGATGGATCTGGGACATCCGGAGGCAGAAGGAGCAGAGCCGTCCCATAGGAGACTGTAGCCACGTTGGGCCAATATGCACATAAACCCCATCAGGAAGCACCTGATGGTAAAAGGATGTGTGGTACACCCCATGAGTAGAGATGAGCGAACCGGTCGCGGTTCGGCTCGAGTTCGGTTCGCCGAACGGAGGTCTCGTTCGAGTTCGGTTCGTCGAACGTTCGACGAACCGAACTCGAACCGCATAGGAAACAATGGGAGGCAATCACAAACACATAAAAACACGTAGAAAACACCCTCAAAGGTGTCCAAAAGGTGACAAACAACTCACAACACAACACAAACACATGGGAAAGTGACAAGGACATATACTCATGCGAAAACAAAAGAGCGTAACGAGGAAAAAGAGGAGGAGACACAGATATAGGCATGGCACGCCCTTCTAAAATCATGTAAAACACCGCAAGGTGACTCCAAGCGGAGTCTCCCTTTTTTTTTTCCAAAAATTGGGCCACACAGACACTCACCCCTTCAGTGGCAGCACTTGTGCCCTAGTTGTACACTTCACAGGTAGATTTGCATCAAGCACATTCAAAAATACGCCATACTTAACCGTCCCCAGGATGACACCGGGGTAGGTAGCAAAGTCTTTCCTGATCCCAGCTCTGTGCATCTTGGATCATTTTTAAAAACAATGTAAGCAAGGGTTATTCCAAGCGGAGTCTCCCTTTTTTTCCAAAAATTGGGCCACACAGACACCCACCCCTTCAGTGGCAGCAGTTGTGCCCCAGTTGTGCACTTCACAGCTAGATTTGCATCAAACACATTAAAAAATACGCCATACTTAACCGTCCCCAGGATGACACCGGGGTAGGTAGCAAGGTCTTTGCTGAACCATGACTTGTTCATCTTGGCTCCTTTTTAAAAACACTGTAAGCAAGGGTTACTCCAAGCGGAGTCTCCCTTTTTTCCAAAAATTAGGCCACACAGACACCCCTTCAGTGGCAGCAGTTGTGTTACGGTTGCTGCGAGCACTGGAGACTATGTCCAGATTTCTTGCTACTGCACATGTGCGAGCGCTGGAGACTAAGTCCAGATTTCTTGCTACTGCACATGTGCGAGCGCTGGAGACTAAGTCCAGATTTCTTGCTACTGCACATGTGCGAGCGCTGGAGACTAAGTCCAGATTTCTTGCTACTGCACATGTGCGAGCGCCGGAGACTAAGTCCAATCTTGGAGCCATTGCACATGTGCGGGTGACATCATCGCTGACACGAGGTCACATGTCTCTGACACCTTCTATGCCGATTGGTCGCTGGTCATGTGCTTGTGACGTCTTGCTCGGTGATAGGCCAGCATGACGTCACTCCTGTCGTTCTGGAAGCGGATTGGCTCTGGTGTCCTCCATCTTGGATGAGGCACAGAGTCTATATAAGACCCTGACACACGCCGCATGGTGCTCAGTCCTCTTGGTTCATGCATATGAGTAGACGCTCTGTGCGCGTTCCTCTAGGCATTCCTCTGTCTATGCTAGGTGAGCGCTACCGGCAGGGTAGCGTTCTTATACCTTACAGCTTCGGCTGCTGTCCGTATCCTTACCTCTTAGGGGAGCGGACATAGGCAGGTGCCTGAGGCACATGGTCTGGCTGGGCCTTGTGATTGTACTCGTAGGTGGACGTTGCCGCTAGGGTAACGTTCCTTATACTGCGTCTGGCAGTTGTTCGTATCCTCGCACACTAGGGGAGCGAACAGAGGTAGGAGCTTTGTGCGGCTTACGCTGCTGTTCGTCTCTTTTGCACCACTAGAAGAGCGGACCTAGGTAGGTGCCATTTCGCACACATTGCCTTTGTATCTGTGATTATTAACAGAGATCATTCCACACACCCTCCAAGTAAGGGAGGAATTGCTTTACTTTCTTATTATATCCTTCTGTGAGTTAACAGAGGTATTGCACTCTGCCATAGTCTGCAGCAAAGTCTTTGCACGGTGGACCCTGACTGTCTGATACTCCTTTCGGTTATTATCAGACAGCCCCCCGTAACAAGTTGTGCCCTAGTTGCAAACAGGATGTTTTGATTTGCATCAAGCACATTCCAAATCCACAAGCATTTACTCTCCCCAGGATGACACAGGGGTAGTAAATTTCTTCTGGATCCATGACTTGTTCATTTTGATGAACATTAGTCTGTCCACATTGTCACTGGACAGACACGTGTGCTTATCTGTCAGCACACACCCAGCAGCACTGAAGACACGTTCAGAGACAACGCTGGCAGCTGGACACGACAAGATCTCCAAGGCGTAACTGGAGAGCTCTGGCCATTTTTCTAGATTTGAAGCCCAAAATGAGCAAGGCTCCATTTGCAAAGTCATGGCATCGATGTTCATTTGGAGATACTCCTGTATCATCCTCTCCAGCCGTTGACTATGTGTCAGACTTGTTGTCTCTGGTGGCCTTGCAAAGGAGGGTCTAAAAAAATTATGAAAAGATTCAATAAAATTGCTGTTACCAGCACCAGATACGGTCCTACTGGTACGGGTAGACTGTTGAAGATCTGGTCTGTTGAGACCGTCCCATGTTTGGCAAGTTACAACTGGGAGATTCCCTCCCTGCACCTGCACGGTTGTTTGGTGGAAAAGCCGAGCTAAGATCGAGTAACAGCTTCTGCTGATACTCCTGCATACGTGCGTCCCTTTCTATGGCTGGAATTATGTCACAAAATTTGGACTTGTACCGGGGATCTAATAGTGTGGCAATCCAGTAGTCATCATCACTTCTAATTTTGACAATACGAGGGTCATATTGGAGGTAGTGCAGCAAGAAGGCGCTCATGTGTCTTGCGCAGCCATGCGGACCAAGTCCACGCTGTGTTTGTGGCATAGAGGTGATACCCGTTCTTTCTTCCTCTGACATCTCCCCCCAACCTCTTTCAACTGAAATTTGACCAAGGTCTCCCTCATCCGCTGAGTCTTCCATGTCCATGGACAGTTCGTCCTCCATTTCTTCATGTTCTCCTGCACCTTCCTCAACATTTCGCCTGCTACCATGCGCCCTTGTTGATCCCTGTCCCCCATGGTCCCATGCCTGCCGCCTTGGTGATGATGAACGTCTGGACCTTGGTGATGTTGTTGTGTCTTGCGCATATGAATCCTCCTGTAGTTCTTCCCCTTCCTGTTGTTGTTAAAAAATATACTCTTAAATATATTTTTCTTCAAATACGTAAAGGCGCATGAATGAAAAGACCTCAAAAATGTAAAAATAAATGTATTTTATCTATTTAAAAATGGTTGCCAGGGTTCAGTTACAGAAAGGAAAAATAATATACTTTGATAGTCTACGCAAAGAGTTCATTTAGTCCATAATGATCAATGGGAAGTCTTTACCCATCTTTCCTTGGGTCCTGAACAGCAATGCAGGGGATGTCATCTCTTAGCGTGTCTTCATCTTTGCAGCCTCGAGTCTTCTCACAGCAGGCAATGTGGGGAGCGACCAGTAGCCCCCTCCATCGTGTATTATATACCAGCTGCTCAGACCATATAGGGCATTCTAGTGTAACACAGTTGAATATAGTTCCATATTACGTAACCTTCTGGAAACTTCGGAAAGCTTCGGGAAGGATTCAAATATATCCCTCCATGCTCAGCACTCAAGTATATTCAATATTGGGCATTTTAATATTTATCCCTTATAAACTTTATTAATAACCTATGCCCTCCAACATAAACAGAACTATGAACGTATATGTCTTACTATGAAATATTTGATAACTAGATGTATTAATTTTAATCATTTTACAATTCCCCCTTGAAGTGGGTGGAGCAACCCCGAAAATTAATTAATACATCATTAAAATAACAAATCTTCTTTCCTTATTTGGCAATAACGGATTAATATCAATAATAATAATGAAGAATAATTAATTTGCATTATTCATGTAAGTTCAATAATATAATAATGTGGATTCATGTTATGACAGGCTGTGACTGATCAATCATATAAAAATGTATAAAACTATACTTCGCTAGACCTAAAAAGAAATGCAAAAAACAAATCCGGTCACCATATGATGTCGTCTGAGTTGATGTCTTCTTATCTCCGATGTAATCCGGCATAAACACAGTCTCTTAGAAATTAATCCTTTGATAAAAATGAATGGTTACCAATTCATACAGTCCCATATTGCGTTTATCATTGTTAGATCAAAGTCCATAAACTTTATTTTTTTATTGCAAAGTCCATAGCCAATGTTGATAAACCACAGTTCATGAGTGTAGAAGAATAGCAAAAGTCTTTGATGTCTGTGCAGTGCAATTTACATTAGTCACCTTTTATCCTCCATGCTGCCTGTTGTCAAATCCTTTTGGACAGATGTTAAGACGTTCTTGGTCAGCACGACAGGGGTTAACTTTAACACGTCATTGCTCTTCTTAGTAACTTTAGGGAGGTCTTAATGCACAGACCATGTGTCATTGTCCATCCTTGAACCAAAAGAGCACTATGTTTCTGAGATGCAAGCACGGTAAGTGTATTTTGTATGTTACACAGTCTTATTTGAGACGTTACCTTTTGGACCTTTTTGCAGAATCCCTTTTAACTTTAGGAAAAATATAAAGTCGTTTTATCTTTTGTAATCTTGATTGAAGATTTCACTCCCTAATTTAAATACCAAATATGGCAATAACTATCACTAATAAATGTCACAGCGTATCATAACTTCTAATACTATAATACCATGTCATTATTATCGTAAAAGTATTAATATAATTGATACTCAGAATGATAAAATACTGTATAATGGTATAGACGATAGTATTTTCTTGTAATGACCTTTTTGTCGTTGGTGCATTACCCTTCCAAACCCATAGGTGGCAATGTGTTGAATGTAACCAAAATATAATATAAAGTATGAAATAATATAATGTGTACCTATAACATGTATCATATTATAAATATGAAAGGCAACAATGTGGCTTTTAGTTAGATCATTTGTAAATTATAAATCAAAGCAAATAACCTTTTAGAAAAGACTGGATGATACCATCAAAACACAATAATACCCATTATAAATTATTATTGATTAAAAATATAATATATATTATTTGTAAATATAGGAAGGTAAACCTAGATGTACCTTGATCTTCCATCTTTATTACTCTAATTTAATTTATTTGATTTGTCTATTATTCATTAAATAACCTACTATAAGGAAATGTGTAACTATAAGTAATATTTCATCCTTATTGTGTTAACATACTAATATAAAAATAATGTGTTACTAGGAAATAAACAATTGTATATATATTGATGAAGGAAGTATCTTTTCTTCCAAAAAATGGAACTTTTCCCTTTTAATATGATTCATATTTAATAAAGTAATATTCTTATATTAGATATTACTGAACTAAATATTGAAGTGTCTTCTCAATTGAGATATTTAAAATCTGAAGAAAAATAAAAATTGTATAATTTAAGATTTTGATTAAAAATGTGAATATTAAATAATAATTAATATAAAAAAAAGGAATAAAAGAAAAATGAAAATCGGAATAAAAATAAAAATTGAAATAGAAATAAGGCCTTCTATGTATATAACACCTATGTCTTTAACCTTAATGTTACCAGTATCTTATAGGATTACCATACCTATCAGTAACCTATAAGAAATACTTAAGTCATGTAACCTTGCAAATAATACACTTCTCTTAGTATATAAATGCATTATGATATACTTCAAATATATATTTTTTTTTTATTCCCAATTCTTCCTTTGTACTTGAAATATTAATTATTAAAGTATCCTGTAAACACATATATTTATCAAATATAAAAGTGTGCGATTGAGACCAAACCTCCCCCTTTCAATATCATGAAATATGATATTATAAAAATTAATATGTTTAGATTAAATTAAATTAAAATTTGTGTTGCATATCTTCAAGACCATATTATAAATATCACTTCCATATTTGAAAAGAAAAATGATTTTCAATCTATGTACCAATAAAAGAAGTGACTAACACAAAAGATATAAGAAAATCAAAACGTTATAACCTTATTCTAGAATGTAACTCTTCAGAATAAACCCTTAATAAAAAATCCTAATATCTCTATACTAAAGAAATGTCTAAGAATAAGATATATATATCCGGTATAAATTCCTTCATTTATACTTATGTACTATAACTTATTATCTAATATTATACATACATATTATAACCTCGAAGTTAAAATAAAAATTCCCCCTTTTTTTTTTTTTCTCTCACTCTGGATCCAAGTACTCTGACTTTAGCAGCTGCTCAACAATCAATCATTCAAAGACACATCTGTGCACACAAGACTGTCATGTTTTTTCCAACATACACTTCTACATAGAAACTGACAAACACATATCCTTTTTTTTTCAATATTCTATGCGCATTTCAAAAATTATGTTACTAATTTGAAGTACTTCTCGAAAAAAACAAATTCCAATGTATTACACACTGTACATATGACCATGGAACAAACATTTATTTTTAGCTTTAGTACCAAGTCATGCTCTGGTTACGTGCAAGGAACACCATTCCAAAACAGCAAGCAGTTTTACTACACTTCCAAAGCTCAGATTACATTTCTAATAACTCTAAAGGAGATATATATATATTCATAAAAAAAACCGTTCAAGTATACTTCTCTGACCATTGGTACCTGAGAAAATAATAATTATTATCCAATCATGCTTTCGCGAATTAACCTTACACAAGAAAATATATGTTACCTGATTGAGGACAAGAACATATGTAAAAATAAAAAGTTAATACTTCATCAATCTGTTTTACTGATAAATTCTGAGGGAAATAAAAGAATAAAATTATTATCATATTTATGATAAAAATGAAACACTTAAAATCCGTTACTTTCTCTTATTATTTTATTTTAAATATTATTATTCATATACAGAGATCAAATTATTAATTTATAACATTTAACTATCATTTTACTAAATGAAAATATGACCTTGATTTACTATCACTACCTTTAATATATATATATATATATATATATATATATATATATATATATGTATGTATTGATTCACTGTATATGAATAAACATACTTAACAAACAATAATTAATTTACCCAGAAATCCACTTTATTTAACTGAAAACCATACCTAATTTTTTCTTCAAAGATTCGCTTTATTAAATTCACTTTGAACTTATAGGAATCTCGGAACTTATTTAATTCAAGGTTTTCTGTTATATGAGAGAGAATGTCTCTCTCTGAAATACCACCCAGCTGTTGCTGACTATCAAATCCTAACCCAGGGAGAGGATCTCCACAAGACACCTGTTTCTGGTTTTCAAAGCTTTTACTCATCATTTGTCTGGGATCCTCAATCCCAGTGACCGATCCCTTCACTGGAGACAAGGGTTTTTCCTGTGAAAAAAGATTTTTAGACGATAGAAATTGGGATGGATTGTATGGTTTGTAACACGTATGCAACCTCCTATGAATCTCATACACCCTATCACAGAAATATCTGGATCTGGGAGACACTGTTGGTTTTTCAGAATTAATTAATTTCTGTTTTGATTGACTCTGGCGACTTCTAACAAAATCGATAAATGTCGTACATTCGAATAGGGACTTTTTCTTTAATGCCACCGCACAGGCGGCATTGTCAAGGAAATTAAATTTCTTGATGAATAAACGTATCATTCCATCCAATCTGACATTTGGAATGACCGCCCTGTACAAACGTTCAAAAACGGACATAAATGAGAACGTACTCTCATTCTGTTCAATTTGTAATTCCTTCAACATCTCATAGTTTGGATCAGATTCATTCCTTGCACAGAAGATGAGATTTCTCAGCCTTATGATATCATTATCATTTGAACAATCAAATGTCTCATTGTCAGAAGACTTTTTTAAAGCCAATTGTCTAAAGAAATGCTGAGGTATCCATATACGAAATAACTGATTCGTCTCACTATTGGTTAAATTTAACTTCTCAATGGAACTTTCAAATATCTCTGAATTTCTGCAAACATGTATTTTAGGATTATATGCGGGAATTAATTTGCATATGTCCATTAAATTTTTTCTAAGTTTAATCCCTAACTTAGCCTGTTCCATTTTTAGAAACTGATCGTCGCCATTTTCTCTCTCCACGTGTCTTTTCTGCACGTGTCCCACTCTGGCTCCTCCCCCTTCTGGCTTCTCTACGTCATTTCCTGCTTCTTTCCCAGTGTCCTGAAAATGACCTTGATTTCGTAGCACATGTCTGCCGCCATTATCAAGATTCTGATTTGCAAAATTACAGCCAACATTACAGTCAGAATTCACAATATCACTGACTGACATTCCAGGTTCTAAGCAGTTTTTGGATTTCTCTGTCACTGACTCTCCTGACAATTCAGGTTGTCTATTTCCACCATTTTTACACTTTTCTACGATTAACTTGTGAAAATCATAGACTAAATGACAGACATTTCTGATTTTCTGTTTCTCTCTATTAAAAGACCTTACACATTCTATACGTGAATTCTCAAGTTCACACTCCTCATAAAAGCGTAACCAAATCTCCTCTACATTAGAAATATCTGAATAAGTGAACTGAAGTTTACTTTGCTTAACATATGAAGAGATAAAATCCATTTTCTTACCTGAAATGATCAGATGATCTGATGGATGGTCCTCTAAGACTTGATTCACCTTACTCAGCACGTCCAATACTTCTTATGGACTGACTTTATCTTTCTTGCTCAAAAATACGTCAAAAGTTAACTTCTGTGGCTTTACAAAGTCTTTAAAGTTCATTTAAACAAAAAAAAAACATTCATGCTACTTGACTTATACGTATTTCCTAGGTTCTGCGTGATTTTTATAAATTGTCGATTCCTGATCCTTTGCAGGAGATACTTAAAATACTTATGACTTTGATAACTTCGACCCCCCCTTATGCAAAGTGAAGAAACAACAAAAAAATGTAAAAAAATCACGAATAGCTGACTCGCCAAAATGTTAAAAAATATACTCTTAAATATATTTTTCTTCAAATACGTAAAGGCGCATGAATGAAAAGACCTCAAAAATGTAAAAATAAATGTATTTTATCTATTTAAAAATGGTTGCCAGGGTTCAGTTACAGAAAGGAAAAATAATATACTTTGATAGTCTACGCAAAGAGTTCATTTAGTCCATAATGATCAATGGGAAGTCTTTACCCATCTTTCCTTGGGTCCTGAACGGCAATGCAGGGGATGTCATCTCTTAGCGTGTCTTCATCTTTGCAGCCTCGAGTCTTCTCACAGCAGGCAATGTGGGGAGCGACCAGTAGCCCCCTCCATCGTGTATTATATACCAGCTGCTCAGACCATATAAGGCATTCTAGTGTAACACAGTTGAATATAGTTCCATATTACGTAACCTTCTGGAAACTTCGGAAAGCTTCGGGAAGGATTCAAATATATCCCTCCATGCTCAGCACTCAAGTATATTCAATATTGGGCATTTTAATATTTATCCCTTATAAACTTTATTAATAACCTATGCCCTCCAACATAAACAGAACTATGAACGTATATGTCTTACTATGAAATATTTGATAACTAGATGTATTAATTTTAATCATTTTACAGTTGTCCCACCCCCTGACTCCGAATAGTGTTTAGCGTGTGCTCCAGCATGTAAATGACTGGAATTGTCATGCTGATAATGGCATTGTCCGCGCTAAACATATTCGTCGCCATGTCGAAACTGTGCAGAAGGGTGCATAGGTCCTTGATCTGAGACCACTCCATCAGGGTGATCTGCCCCACCTCTGCATCTCGTTGGCCCAGGCTATACGTCATGACGTATTGCACCAGGGCTCGGCGGTGCTGCCACAGTCGTTGTAACATGTGGAGAGTCGAATTCCAGCGTGTCGGCACATCGCATTTCAGGCGATGAACCGGCAGGTCGAAAGACTTCTGGAGCGATGCAAGTCGCTCAGCTGCGGCGGTTGAACGGCGGAAGTGAGCCGACAGTTTTCGTGCCCTGGTCAGAAAGCCATCTAGGCCGGGATAGTGTGTTAAAAATTGCTGGACAACAAGGTTCAACACGTGAGCCATACAAGGCACGTGTGTCACCTTGCCCAGGCGAAGGGCCACACCCAGGTTTGCAGCATTGTCGCACACGGCCTTACCAGGCTGCAGGTTGAGTGGAGACAACCATTTATTAAACTCAGTCTCCAGAGCTGCCCACAACTCCTCAGCTGTGTGACTCTTATTCCCAAGACATGTCAAGCTAAAGACCGCCTGATGACGTTGCGCTCTGCTGCCAGCATAGTAATGAGGGGTGCGTGATTCCTTCTGCGCAGTGAGAACGCTGGTGGCCTGACCAGGCAGGCTTGGGGCGGAGGTGGAGGACCCAGATGAGGTGGAGGAGGCAGAAGCAGTGGCTGAACTTGGACAGACAGAGGATTGACACACACGTCGTGGGGACGGCAAGACTTGTGCAGCAGACCCTTCACCATCTATCACCATAGTTACCCAGTGCCCAGTCAGCGACATGTAACGTCCCTGTCCATGCTTACTGGTCCAAGTATCGGTGGTGAAATGCACCCATTCACACACAGAGTTTCTCAAGGAAGCGGTGATGTTGTGTGCGACATGCTGGTGTAGCGCAGGCACACCTTTCTTAGAGAAGTAGTGGCGACTGGGCATCTGGTACTGGGGCACAGCGACAGACATAAGGTCTCTAAAATCCTGTGTGTCCACCAGGCGGAAAGGCAGCATTTCGGTAGCCAAGAGCTTACAAAGGGATAAAGTCAACCTCTTAGCTTTGTCATGGGTCGCAGGAAATGGCCTTTTATTTGACCACATCTGAGGGACAGAGATCTGGCTGCTGTGTGTAGACGGTGTTGAGTAGGGTGTCCCTGGAAAAATGCAGGTTTGTGAGGAAAGTGCAGGCGGAGACATGATGCCTTCATCCAACGTTGGTGTTATCGATGTCTGAGAGAGCTGTACACACGCACTTGTTTCCCCTTCCAAACCAACTGACGACCTACCAAGCAAACTGCCTGTTGCGGTTACAGTGGTGGAAGTTGTGCGTGGAAAACCAGGTGTGACCGCTGTCCCCATAGTCCTAGAAGATGAAGAGTGCGCGGATGCACTGGAAGGGGCAGGCGGTGGATGGTTCGCTCCGCTAGGCCGTATTGCAGCACGGTGAGCTTCCCACTGGGACATATGATATTTATTCATGTGACGATTCATGGAAGAAGTTGTCAAACTGCTGAGGTTTTGCCCTCTACTAACAGAATCACGACAAATTTTACAGATCACATAATTTGGGCGATCTTTTGCTATGTCAAAAAAGGACCAGGCTAGGCAAGGCTTAGAGGGCATGCGACCTGCTGAGCCCCCCCGACTAGTGCTCAGAGGCACAGTGGTGGCTGAGGATGCAGTTGTAGACGTGCTACCAGTGCTCCGACTCTGTCCAGGAAGGCGCAAGGTAACTTCGTCGTCAGTTGCATCCTCCTCCACCGTCTCTGTTGACCTCCTCGAGGGCCTGACTGTGGGTTGACAGTAGGTGGGATCTAGAACTTCCTCATCAATTGTTGTGTTTGCACTCCCCTCACCCTCAGACCGAGCCTCTTCTTGCCCTGACCGAATATTTAAGTTGTCATCCCAATCTGGTATCTGCGTCTCATCGTCATCAGTATGTTCCTCATTGTCTATAACAACAGGTGTTACAGTTTGTGAAAAAGGGTCAACATTATGCTCAGAAACCTGGTCCTCACGGTCTGAATCAGTCACAAAGGTTCTGGGCATCACTGCAGACCATTTCCTGTTCTGTACTCACTGTAGCTTGGGAGCAGACCTCTGATTCCCAGGCTATAGTGTGACTGAACAGCTCTGCAGACTCAGCCATCTCAGTTCCACCATACTGTGCAGGGCTGATGGAGACTTCAGAGCTGGGAGAAAGCAAGTTTGATTGGGATGACAACTCAGAGGACTGGTGTTTTTTGGATGCGGTACTTGAAGTGGCTGAGAGGGCACTTGTTGGACCACTTGAGATCCATTCAAGCATTTTCCTTTTTTGGCCATCATCTACCTTTGTTCCAGTTGTTCGTGTCCGTAAAAAAGGGAGCACATCGGATTGTCCACGGTAAGTAGTAGACATCTTACTTTTGCTGGAAGATGGTCTATCTTCAGCAGATGTTAATGGAACTTTGCCACCTTCCCCACGGACAAACCCTTTTTTTCCTTTTCCACCACGCCTCTTCTCCTTTCCACCAGCATCTGTCATTTTGCCACTCATTTTGATTGCGACAAGATTGTGCACTTAAAATGTGGTAGTAAAAATTGAGAGGTGGTGTAGATTGCAGCGGTGGTCTAGCTTTATTAACAGCAGAATAAACAACAATAACTATCCCTGACAATGCAACTACGGCCCTTAAACTGGCAGCATAAATTGCTAGTATAATGGCTTAGTAACAATGAGTTTGAGTGTGCAATGCAGGCAGAGGTGCTGCAAATGTCTTTGCACTAGTGTGACTAGACAACAGTCCAATAGCCACGTTTAGAATGCCACTAGGTACACTAGGCACCAGTGGGACACTAATGGAAGTCAAACAATGAGTTTGAGTGTGCAATGCAGAGGTGCTGCACATAGGTTTGCACCAGTGGGACACTAATGGAAGTCCAACAGCCACTTTTAGGATGCCACTAAGTTTACTCAGTGTTTGCTAGTATAATGGCTTAGTAACAATGAGTTTGAGTGTGCAATGCAGAGGTGATGCACATAGATTTGCACCAGTGGGACACTAATGGAAGTCCAACAGCCACTTATAGGATGCCACTAAGTTTACTGAGTGTTTGCTAGTATAATGGCTTAGTAACAATGAGCTTGAGTGTGCAAAGGGCAGGAGGGTACAGTGGCAGGGTTGTGGGTCTGGGTAGAGGAAAGGAAGCCTGCCTTTCTATCCCTCATAATGGGGAAATGCAGCGAGGAAATCCCTGACCTTAGCTACACAGACGCTGTCATCTTGTGTAGCTGTTAAAATCTGTTTTCACGGACCTGACTGTCACCTATGGCTCTGACCCTGCCGGTATTAGCCCTTAAAAGGACTAATAGAAACTTCTATCCCTATTCTGTATAGCGCTGTGTATAGAGCGTACACAGCAGTATCGGAGACAGGAGCTACGCCAGCGGTGACTGACACCAAGACACAGAAGGCAGATAATGGCGTGCTGGAGGAAAATGTCAGTTTTTATAATGCAGGGACATGTGACATGGACATCCTATCACACATGCCGTTGCTTCTCTGGCTAAAAGTCCACTTAGCTGTGTTTGTGTCTGGGATTGGCTGACATGCTGGCCCGCCCCACTACACGCGCGCGCTTAGGGAAGGAAGACAAGGAAAAAAAAAAAAATGGCGATCGCCATTATCCATACAGCAGTGATCTAAATGCGCTGTTCCCGCACACTATACACTGAAATGTCATAATAGTGTGAGTCACAGAGTGACTTACACTATTACAGCGGAAAGCCAGCTAGGAATTAGCTTGTCTTTTTGCTGCTAGAACTGTTCTCGAACGTATCTAGAACTATCGAGCTTTAGCAAAAAGCTCAAGTTGTAGTTTGATCTAGAACAGCCCCCAAAATCACTCGAGCTGCGAACTGGAGAACCTCGAACCGCGAACCGCGCTCAACTCTACCCATGAGTCTCCATGTACATCCGTGCCGCCGGTACGTGTTTGGGACTTTTTGACACGTACCGGCGGCACGAACACACGTGCACCAATGTTACCCTATGGTAACAGGCACACACATGTAAAGCCACACAAAACGTGTGTCCGTGTGGTTTGTACGTGTGTGCGGTTTTTAACACGGGTGACAAGTTCGCGTTTCGCCGGCATCACGCAGACACGGACTTGCTAAAGTCAATGGCTCCGTGTCTGCAGGTACGTGACACGGACCAGGTACGTGTGCTTTCCGTACGGTCCGTGTGCGTTTTTTTTTTTTTAATGGTGAAACGGGTCAAGACACGGACTGCACACAGACATGACACGTACGTATCTCACGCATACATTCAACACGCAGGCACAGCAAGCATACGCCATCACACTGATGTTACACGTACCGGAGAAACAAACATCCAAAACAGAACACTGACCCGAAAAACGGACCACGAGACACGCATGTGTTTTCTACGGACGTGTGTTTCAGGCCTAAACAAGTAATGGGGTCACGCTTTTCTCCTCTGGCGGTGGAGTAGGAGATGGCTGTAGAACCCTCTGGGCAGCGGATGGAGGGGGTACCTCATGCTAGCGGTGGGGACACACAGGACGACTCTCCATCTTTGTGGGATATCTTGGATGCTATGAATATCTGTAACTCTACCCTTTCCACCCTGACCACTCAAGTTGAATATAATAAGGAAACAATCTTGATCATCCGCCATGATGTCCAGAAGCTGGCGGAAAGAACTACAGCAGTGATGGGGAGGGTGAATGAATTGGAAGACGCTATACCACCGATTAAGAAGACCATCCAAACCCTCTCCCAATCAATGCAGGCTCTTTTTGCTAAAGTTGACGACATGAAAAATAACCAAAGAAGAAATAATATCCAACTAGTAGGAGTTCCGGAAAAGGTGGAGGGGAGAAACCTGGACACTGTCTTTGAGACATAGCTGCTGGACACATTTGGCAAGGACTTCCTATCTCCACTGTTTGTAGTAGAACTGGCACGTGGAGTTCCAACTCGCCCGGGTCTAGTGGGTAGCCCCCCCTCACCCACCCATTCTGGACTCGTAAAAATCATTCACTACAAGGATCGGGACAAAATTCTGTGGATGGCTAGAGAGCGACAGGATATCATCTTGGGAGGCCAAAACGTTTTTCTTCACAGATTTTTTGGCGGATATGCAGCAAAAGAAGGCCACCTTCATGGATATCAAATGGCGTTTGAGAGCTCTGGGGTTGCAATATTCCATGATTTTTACTGCATAGCTGAGGGTGGTCACTTTGGAGACTGCTTTTTTCTTTGACTCCTCCAAGGATGCTCTGAGATGGCTGGATTCTAATGAAAGGCAGATTCAGCAGGAGCCGGGCAACAGGGAAGTGTGAGCCCAGAAGAGATCTGAAATTCCCTCTGTTTTGCGACATATGATTTTTCAGAACTTTAATGGGAGGTGTTTTGTGGGCTCTCGCACTATTTTAGGAGCTCATGCATTATACAATACGTTCAGGTTTTGGATATGTCTGTAGCGCCCCTGAAGCGATCAGGGAGCTACAAGGTACTGCATCTCCACCAGGATTCAGGGCCTACCCCCTAGGGACCCAGAAGACCAGTGCGGTAGCAGCCAAACACTCCAGATAATCCCTGTTTTCCTCAAAATCCCCATAAAATGGTACCAGGCTAGCGTTGGACCAATGGATGGCCGCCTAGAGGTGGAGCCAATCCAGTCCACTAGAAGACCAGGTGGGAGGGGCAGACAATGGACATACAGTCAGTGAGACAGTAGTGAGTCGGTGACAGTGAAAGAGAGCAGATGCACTGCCAAGAGTGTAACAGTGACCTGGGGGCCCAGGTGGTTAGTTGCCAGTGGAGTACTCCCGGAACTACGCACCAACGGGGTGCAAAATCTTAGGTAAGGCAAACGCTTCATGGAGACCTGATAAAATCTGCACAGTGAGGGGACCATCAAGGACCTCACTGACCTTGAAGTTCGGGACAGAGTAGTAGCAACGGGAGAACCGGGGACAGGACCAGAGACTCCAACCCCACATGGTTCACGCTACCGTCATACGGACTGCTGTAAGAGACAACCAGGAGGGGACCCCCTGCCGCTCCAAGCCACGGGTACCCACCAACCAAAGACAGGTGCAGGGGAAAGAAGCCACCAGGTCACTAAACCGGCACTGGGACCTGCAATTGAAACCAGCCTTCCTCGGGTGACCAGTATCAATTTGCAGTGAGTAAATGAACCAGTTACACTGAAACCCCTTTTGTGGCCTACCTTCTTTCAACACCCATCTGCATCACCTATCCTCTGGGGCCCGGCCCTGCTTGCGGAGGGCCTAACATCCAGGCTGCCACTAACACCAGCCCCAGTAGTAAAAACCATGCAGCGGTGGCTCTATACATATAGCCGCAAAACCGCAAGTGGCGTCATGTGTGAACATTATTCAAATCCCATTTAAATATTCCCCCCTTTTTGAAAAAGCGTCCAGGGCACGGGATCGCGAAACGGACACCAAAGTGATATTCCCCAATTATACGCCGCCCAGGACCGAGTACCCCATAACACTGGGCGACACGTGTGTATTGTTTTGTTTCCTGGCAGATTTCTTCCACAGCTAAGGAGCAGTATGGTTGGTCAACGGACCGGTTCAGCCCTAACCCTTGTGTGTAAGGGCAGGTTATAAATTACTGTGGGGGTGCGGGAGGTTTGGGTTATGGTTGGGGTGGGTATGCTGCTTCCCGGTATGAGAGTTTGAGCACACTAATACAAGTCTTTCCACTACTCTGGTTGTCATATACGCTAGCTTGCACACAATGGGAATGTTAGTGAATTGTATCTCCTGGAACATTAGAGGACTAAGAGACTGTGGTAAGAGAGGGCCATTTTTGAGTATTTTGGGAATTATCACCCAGCAATAGTGGGATTGCAGGAAACCCGTATGACGAAAGACTCCTTACATATACTGCGAAGGGCCTGGATGGGATTTGAACCGCATTCTGCCTATTCCAACTACTTCATGGGGGTCAGCCTACTGGTATATAGAAGTATTCCATTTAAGTGTGTAAATTCCTTTAAAGGTGAAGGTGGCAGATTCGTTGAGGTGCGGTGTACAGTGGCCCATGTAGAATGTGTAATTCGGGGGGGCGTGTCCTGACATGGAAGCGTGAGGACGCTGGATCCCAGAGCTCCTGCGCCCACAGCCTAAATATACTAAATCCTGCAGCCCCACTTACCCAGGATGGCCCCCAAGAAGAGACCGGGGGTAGCGCCCGCTTCTGCCTCCCCGGGGACGAGTCAGAGACCCCAGGGGAGCCTCACAAAGTTTCTGACGGCGCCGGGCTCTGAACCTCCGCAGGCGGCCCGAAGCAAGATGGCGCCGGCTGGCGCGCGGCGTCCTCCAGCGGGGGATTCCCCAGGTGCCGCTCGGCATTCTCCCACAGCCTGTGCAGCGGAGCAGGGGACCAGCAGTGCAGAGAAACGGAGGTCGGAGGCGGCGGTGGCATTGGACGGAGCGGGCCCAGGTACAGAGGACTGGAGGAGGGGGGAGGCTGCTCAGCCTGCCTTGCAGCACGCTGCTGTGGATAGGGGGGGGGCCCTGAGGGGATCATCAGACCCGGGGATACCGGCCATGCTCTGCACACAGGAGCCCCCCCCGCCCACGGGGCACACAGATCCTCAGGTGTTACTAAGCAATATGCATGCTGGCCCCCCACTGGGGGACATACAAGCCCTGAGAGAGCTCATTTTGGCCCTCCCCAGCAAGAAAGATCTGGAGGATGTTGTGGCTAGAATTGAATCCTCCCAGCAGATGGCGCTGTCTGCCCTGAGGGAGGAAATGGTGGTACTGGAGGACAGAATTGAAGCCACAGAGCAGGCTCAGGAGTCCCTGGAGAGCAGAATGGAGAGGATTGAGAGAGACTGTGAGTCATCCAATGCCCGCATCAGAGATCTTGCCCTGCTCTTGGATGATCAAGAGAACAGGGGCAGAAGAAATAACATCAGACTCAAGGGTATACCGGAGGACTGGCCCCAGGAACTTCTGCGTACTAGGGTCTTAAACATCTTTAACCGGGTCACTGATCGCCCCTTGGAGGCTACCTACCTCTTCGACAGAATTCACAGAGTCGCAAGGTCGGGCCCTAGATCTGCCCCCTCCTCTAGAGATGTACTATGTCGTTTGCACTATTATGGAGACAGAGAAAGGATCCTACAGGGAGCTTGGTCATATGGTCCGGTGGAGGTGGATGGGGCCATGGTGAAGCTATTCCCTGATGTCTCCGGCCGCACACTATATATGAGACGCCTGCTTCATCCTCTCCTGCTCGGCATCAAAGAAGTAAACGCCTCATATAGATGGGGCCATCCCTTCCATTTGATAGTACGCAAGGGGGACTCCGTGTTTTTGCTGAAGAGGCACTCAGAGCTTCCTGATCTTTTTGCATTCCTGGGAATACCAGACTGCTCAATTCCGGACTGGTTGGAGTGGGAACCCCAGGCACCCCCGAGGTCGCGGAGGAGGAAGGGAGGCACCCGTCCTGCTCAAAGCGGCGATCCTTGAGGGATTTGGCATGTACTGGATGCTGCTGGGAGGAAGGAGTGGTCCAAGTTGTGAGACGACGGTGATTTCGATGAGAGACGGAGTCAAAGTACGGGGAGCTGGGAGGCTCTCTCTTGTCTCTACGACTCCTGAGCAGGAGTCCTGGCCTTGGGCTAGTTTTTTCTGGACATAGTTTACTGCCTAAAGTTTTTGAAAATTCTATTTCTTTGGCAATGTCTAGTTTAAGATTGGGGGGGGGGGGGGGGTGGGGGGGGGATGTTTTTCTTTACCGCGTTCATCCTGGGTGGTGGGGTGTGTGGGTGGTTAATCGGCTGACCCTTCTTCTCCGTCGGGGAGAGGGGTCATTTAGTGCTAATAAGAGGGGCGCGGGTCTGCGCTCTGGCCGCATGTCAGTTCTTGTCCCTATCCTTTTCTTAGTAGTCCCTGGGCTGGTCCCTGGTGCTGCGAGCGGCAGTCTCGCTGCTTTTCCTCTCTCTTGTTCTCTACTCTGATCTTCTTGCCTCTCTCTTTTCCCCCTGCTAAAGGGTCTCAGCTACTTCCCTCTTTGTCAATACTTTTTCTACCCCTCCTCTCTTTTCACCAGCTTTCCCTCTCTCTTTTTTTTTTTTTTCTTTCTCTCCCCTTCCCCTCCTTTCTTTTGATTTGCTCCTCTAGGACCTCGCGACAGAAAATGGTGAAACAGAGGCAGGCCAATCTGCGGGTGGGCTCACTGAATGTCAAGGGCCTTCATAGCCCGGAGAAAAGATCTATCCTGCTGAACCTTCTTTGGAGAAATCGAATCCAGGTAGCCTTCCTCCAGGAGACACACTACTGTGAAGCTAAGCCTTACAGACTCTCGGACAGAAGGTACCCCACTGTGCACCACTCACCCTCCCCTGATCCTAGATCTAGGGGAACAAGCATCCTCATGTCCAGCACGCTCCCGTGGGAATTGTTAGACTCTCAGACAGACGATCTGGGTAGGCTTATGATGCTCAAGGGACGCATAGCTACTCAGATGTTCACATTTGTGGCAGTATACTTGCCTAATGCGGGCCAATGTCCCACCTTGTTGCGGTACCTTGAGAAGATAGAGGAATTCTCGGAGGGCACTTTGGTTCTCGGGGGTGACTTTAACGTTGTCTTGGAACCGTTGAGAGACAGTTCAAAAGGGGTGTCTGGTATGCCACACATGACGCTGCGCCGGATGAGACGGGGATTACATGACCACCAACTGATAGACACTTGGCGATTGCTGCACCCATCAGACAAAGACTTTTCATTTTATTCTGCAGCGCACGACTGCTATTCTAGGTTGGACCTCTTTTTTATTAAACATGGGGACCTACACTCTCTGGTGGATGCGTCAATTGAGTGCATATCTTTTTCTGATCACGCACTGATTACGGTCACTCTGTCCCTTGAATGTCCCATCGGGAGGCAGGGTCAGTGGCTATTGAACACCTCGTTACTCAATGAGCCGGTGACAATGCAAGAAATAAGGGAGGCCCTGAGGGAATACTTTGACTGTAGTGGGGGGGAGGGGATGTCCCCCAACATTGTGTGGGAAGCTCACAAATGTGTCGTGAGGGGATTATTCATCAAACATGGGGCCCGTCTGAAAAGGGAACGGGAAGCTGAGGTTACATCTCTACTAGCAGACATAAGGGAGTTGGAAGCAGTACATAAGGGGTCTTTGGGAGGGAACGTGGGCGCCAATCTGGCCAGGAAGAGGGAGGAACTCAGGTCCTTGCTATATCAAAAGGCCAAGGGAGTGCTAGCTAAATGCAGGCGGCATTTTTATGAATATGGCAATAAAAGTGGGAGGACCCTGGCTAGAGCCCTCCGGAACCAGAGGGCGAGGGGATATGTTCCTAGAGTGCACATGTCTGGCGACAGGTGGGCCACTCTTCCGAAAGACATTGCCTCCACCTTTAAAGACTTTTACGCCTCTCTCTACTCAATAGATGGGGGGCGGTCGGAGAGGGCCAGGACGGAACTACGGCAGCGTATACAGAAGTACATTTCTAACTCCGGGTTGAAACATCTTAAACCTGAGGATGCGGACGCCCTGGAAAGACCCATCTCAGAGGAGGAGTACTTGGCTGCAATTAAAAATTCCCCTACTGGTAAGGCCCCTGGTCCGGATGGATTTCCCCTGCTTTACTACAAAAAGATGGGCTCCATGTTGCTTCCCCCATTTCTCTCGGCCTTTAACAATATCTCACTCTCTGAAAAAGTTCACTTGCCGAGAGACTCTCTGGCCGCTAATATAGTAGTCATCCCTAAAGAGGGTAAAGACCCTACCTCTTGTTCTAGTTACCGACCCATCTCCCTCCTCAACACAGATTTGAAGCTCTTCGCCAGAATATTATCAGAGAGACTCTCTCCATTGCTGGGGGAGATTGTCCACCCTGACCAGGCTGGGTTCATGATGGGAAGGGAAGCGAGGGACAACACCACTAAGGCGTTGAACTTAATCCACAGGGCTAATTCGGAAGGGTTGCCCCTGATGCTCTTGTCGACCGATGCAGAAAAAGCGTTCGACAGAGTCAATTGGATATTCATGGAGGAGGTTCTGCGGGAGGTGGGGTTGGGGAGGATGATGTTCAGGTGGATTTGCTCTCTGTATAGCAATCCCTCTGCTGCGGTCAGGGTGAACGGTCTCCTTTCAGATAGATTTTCCATTCTTAACGGCACAAGGCAGGGATGTCCCCTCTCACCCCTGATCTTTATCCTGACCCTGGAACCCCTGCTTTGCCGAATTAGAGGTAACATTGACATTTCCGGCCCTATAGTTGCGGGTTCCACCTACAAAATCGCGGCGTACGCGGATGATTTACTTTTCTTTATTACTAACCCTCGGGTCTCCCTGCCCAATTTACTGAGAGAGCTGGAAACATACTCCTCTCTTTCTAATTTTAGAATTAACATGTCAAAATCGGAGGCTATGAATGTATCTTTACCCCAAGATCTTGTTATTGCGCTTCAATCTGCGTTTGGGTTTAAGTGGGCTAATCATTCTTTGAGGTATCTGGGGGTCCAGCTGGCAGCGGACAATAGCCAACTATATAAGCTGAACTATCTCCCTCTCCTGCAGTCCATTAGAACAGATTGCGCAAACTGGGCGAGGGGTCTTTTCACATGGTTTGGGAGGTGTGCAATATTGAAGATGAACATATTACCACGGCTTCTCTATCTCTTTCAGGCCCTGCCAATTAAGATCCCGAGCTCTTTTTTCAAGGAAGTGGCCTCACTATATACTAAATTTATTTGGGCAAATAAGCCGGCGAGGCTTTCCCGTTCCCTACTGTGCAGACCTAAGCGTAGGGGTGGGCTGGGAATACCTGATATGAAAAAATATTACTGGGCCACACATATGGTTAGGATTCTGGATTGGTGCCGTCACTCTAGGATGAAACCTTGGGTCGCCCTGGAACAGAGCTTCTCGGAGGTACATTTACCAGCCATGCCTTGGGTCGGGAGCCTGTTCCCGGCCTCTGTGAGATCTCATCCCACCATTGGCGCTACTCTGGAATGCTGTTCGAGGGGAGAGGTTCGGCGCCTTCTCCTGCCGTTGCCTTCTCCCATGTCACCAATTATAGGAGATCCGGATTTCCGTCCCGGCCTCTCAGATCCAGTTTTTCGGAGCTGGGTACAGGGGGGCAGATTCAGAGCTTACCAGATGGGAGGAGAGGGTGACTGGTTGTCTCTTTCGGACATTTGTGGTCTCCTGCCGCCGGACCCCATGGGGAGATGGAGGGCAATGCAGTTGAGACACTTCTTGAGCTCCCTTCCCTGCTTCGCCCGGTATGCTGGGCCTCTCACTAGATTCGAAAAATTGTGCTTGGGAGAGGGGGCCCTGCGGCACTCACTTTCCCTGGCATACAATCTGCTATCAGACCCGGGTGATTTGCCCACCCCGGTTTATTTGCGGCAGTGGGAAAGGGACCTCGGGACGACCTTGTCAGACACGCAGCGAAACAACGTCCTAATGTTGGCACATAAAACCTCGGTCAGTTCCAGAATGTTGGAGGCCAACTTCAAACTTCTGACCAGGTGGTATAGAGTCCCGACCAGGCTTCATAGGATATTCCCCTCAGTCGATCCCGTTTGCTGGAGGTGTGGTTCGGGGGAGGGTGACTACGTGCACATCTTTTGGTCTTGCCCTTCTTTACAACGGTTTTGGTCAGGAGTGAGGGAGGTAACTAGACTGGTGACCGGCACGGCTGAGACATTGGGTCCGGAACTGTATATCTTACAGCTTTCGGAACTCCCGGCTCATAGATACAAGCGCTCTTTGCTTAGGTTTATGGTAATTGCCGCCAGGTCTTGTATCCCGCTTGGCTGGAAGTCTACTACCCCCCCTACACTGGCACAGTGGGTTGCAAGGGTTAATGACCTAAGGCACATGGAGGACCTGACATCCTCTCTCAATGACAGTCAGGAAGGTTTTCGCAGGACCTGGCTCCCATGGTTGGAGTTCACTTACTCGGCGGATTACGCCAGATTACTCGCTCCTCCACGGCTGCTGTGAGGCTCTGGTGGAGCATTCCCTCCCCCCTCCCCCCCTTTTTTTTTTTTTTTTTTTTTTTTTTCCTCTCTCTTCTCCTCTTCTCCTCTTTTCTCGCTTTCCCTTTCTCTCACCTCTCTGCCCACTATCTTCTCCTACTCTCCCCTCCCCTTTAATCTCTTATAGATATGTACAGGAGAGCGGAAGGGTGGGATATATGTCAATGTTAAATATTTGAAATCTGTTTTTCTGCTCTTTGTGGAACAGTGGTTATTTTGTATGTTCTCGTGTCGGTCTTTAAAATAAAGAATTTAAAAAAAAAGAATGTGTAATTCTGATCATATATGTGCCACCTTTATATTCAAATGTTCCTTTATGTAATGTTATTTCAAGGTTCTCAAGCTGGCCAGATTTACCTCTGCTCATTATGGGAGATTTTAATCCTCAGTGTAATCCTATTATAAACGCCCTGTGGGCACTGATATGCAATCCCCATTTGCTTGCCTCCTTAACGAAGTGGGATTGGTGTATGTTTGGCGGAAACGTTTCCCTGACGCTAGCATCTTCTCTTGTGCTTCCTCAACCTACCAGTCAATGTCCAGGCTAGACATGGTGCTAAGTAATTCTCTTATGGTCCCGATAGTGAATAATGTGCGCTGCTCCTCTAGATCGCTGTCGAATCATTCCCCACTGTTGCTCAGGGATAGGAATGGGTGGGATGGAAGCTTAACCCCTTCTGGATAAGGTTAGAGAATTGTTATAGCATTAAGAAAAGCCTAGTTGAATATTTTAACACTAACAAAGATACGCGCCAGCAGGAGTTGTGTGGGACGCTGTGAAGGCGGTCCTGAGAGGGATATTTATAAGAGAGATAAAGGTGGTGAAGGATAGGACTAGAAAGACGGGGACAGATTTGGAGGACAACATTAGAGAGGCTGAACAAGTCTTTGCTCAGTGTCACAGCCCTGAAAATGGTGAGCTATGGAAGGAAGCGCAAAAGCAGCTTAGACAGTTCCAGCTGACGCAAGCGGAAAATAAGAGAATGTTCTGCAAACAACAGTATTATGAAGAGGGGGAGGCAGTGGGCCGCTTACTGGGTATGGCAAGGTAGTTAATGGTATCTTCATACAGGGAATCCAGAGACGGTGCCGTATTAGCTGTATATCAGTGCCGATATATCAATATATCAGACAATGAACACACAGACATGTTCACTCCTTCAGCCAGCGTCATCAACTGAGTTCGTGTATTTGTAGAAACCCAATTATACAGTTTGCATCATTGACCTTGAAAATACAACACAGAGTTTAAGGGAGTGTTTCACTCCTCAATTTCTCCCAGCATGCTGTAAAACACATCTTTGTTCCTTGTACATTCTTTCTGTGTGAACACTACTGATAAGACTTTTACTCATCATTAAAAGACTTCCATCGTTTGTACATCTGTTCACTTATTCTTGGTAACCCCTTCATGACTATACAGCTTTGAATTATATTATAGGTCTGTGCAATTGCTACATAGACAGACAGATAATTATGCTACTACATCTATATTTTGATTATTTACATACACAGATATTCTTATTACGTTTAAACAAACAAGCTATAACTCAGACCACCTTCACAGGTAGGCTTGCGCAGGCGCAGAAAGATAATGCGTTTATCTATGGGCTGAAAGGCAGCTCAGATGTGTTACATTCAGATTCGCAGGACATATTACGGATCTTACATAGGTTTTATGCTGAACTCTATTCCTCTAAGGCACAGTACTCTCAGGAGTACAGTGCGGCACACCTGGCTGGGATAACGCTTCAGAAACTGGGGAGGGATGAGGCAGAATATCTAGATAGGCCAGTAACAGTGGAAGAAATTCACTAATTAATTAGTAAGATGCCTAATGAGAAGGCACCGGGGCGGATGGTCTTCAGATAGAAATTTTATAAAGTATTTGAGGAGGAGCTGTCGGAACACTATCTCAATATGATTAATGACGCTTTTGGGACCCTACCGCACTCCCTGTATGAGGCCACTATAGTGGTGATATCAAAATAGGGTAAAGACAAGGAACAACCTGACTCCTACAGGCCCATATCCCTATTATATCCGCTATATACAGTTATCTCATCGGTAATACTCCAATCACTCAGGGTTTTATGCCTTCAAAGTCTAAAGCAATTAATATTAGAAGATTTTATTAAACTTGCAAGCGGAACCAGAGGGGAAGGTTATAGTCTCTTTAGGTGCCACAAGGCTTTTGATTTGGTGGAGTGGGGATATTTATGGGCGGTATTGCAGAAGATGGGATTTGGGCCAAAATTTATAGTTTGGATTTAGTTGTTGCACAGATCCCCCACGGCAAGAGTGAAAGCAAATGGTGGGCTGTCTGAGAGATTGGAGTTGTTTAGGGGAACCAGACAGGGCTGCCCATAGTCAATAGCTATTGAGCCACAGGCCTGTATAATGAGAGCCCATCCAGGTCTAGAGGGGGTTTTGATACGGAAGAGAAGAAGAAAGAATAGCGTTTTATGCAGATAACGTAATGTTATTTCTTAGTAAGGCTGAGAGTTTGCCACCGTGTGCTCAAAATATAAGTGAGGAGTTTGAGGTCTATTCAGGTCTAAGGATAAATTGGGGAAAATCTGCAATGATGCCTCGGAGTCATGATGCTGCTCGGGCCTCCTCCGCTTTCTTTAATATTCCAGTGGTTCAGGAAATTAAATAACCGGGCATAAATTTCCCTACTAACCCGGCTGCCTATATAGCACTAAATCTCGCCCCCCTAATGAGTAGAATCAAGGGTAAAGTAGAGGCATGGTCGAAGCTCCCATTTTCAGCTTTAGGTAGGACGAATCTTATTAAAATGTGCCTTATGCCTAGTAGGTTATATATACTACACAACGCCCTGATTTGGATCCCTAAATTCTGGTTCAGACGGATGCATAACATTTAGAGACTTGGTTTGGAAAAAGGGTATCCCTAGGATTAAACTTGAAAAGTTACAGCTGCCTAAAGACTTGGGAGGGCTGGCGTTACCGCATACGTGTAGCTACGGTCTAGCAGCCCAGATACAACATCTTAGGGGCTGGGCAAGGCAGGGGGAGCGGGAGATTAGGGAACCAATCTACTGGGGAAGGGATCTCTCCTAGACCATCTTGAAGCCGATCTCTTTAACACCAAAGCAAGTGGCCTTCCCACCCCGACACTAATACACAATTACTTAGTTACTGGGTGTAAAGGCATGCTCCAGATATACTCCTATATGGAATAACCCCAGGTTGGGTGAGCTAAAGCGGTTGGAGGGGTTTGGAGAATGGAGGAGGATGAGCTTGAGATGGGTGTAAAGGCATGCTCCAGATATACTCCTATATGGAATAACCCCGGGCTGGAGAATAGAGGAGGGTGGGCCTGAGATGGGTGTAAAGGCATGCTCCAGATATACTCCTATATGGAATAACCCCGGGCTGGAGAATGGAGGAGGGTGGGCCTGAGATGGGTGTAATGGCATGCTCCAGATATACTCCTATATGGAATAACCCCAGGTTAGGTGAGCTAAAGCGGTTGGAGGGGTTTGGAGAATGGAGGAGGGTGGGCTTGAGATGGGTGTAAAGGCATGCTCCAGATATACTCCTATATGGAATAACCCCGGGCTGGAGAATGGAGGAGGGTGGGCCTGAGATGGGTGTAATGGCATGCTCCAGATATACTCCTATATGGAATAACCCCGGGCTGGAGAATAGAGGAGGGTGGGCTTGAGATGGGTGTAAAGGCATGCTCCAGATATACTCCTATATGGAATAACCCCGGGCTGGAGAATGGAGGAGGGTGGGCCTGAGATGGGTGTAATGGCATGCTCCAGATATACTCCTATATGGAATAACCCCAGGTTAGGTGAGCTAAAGCGGTTGGAGGGGTTTGGAGAATGGAGGAGGGTGGGCTTGAGATGGGTGTAAAGGCATGCTCCAGATATACTCCTATATGGAATAACCCCGGGCTGGAGAATGGAGGAGGGTGGGCCTGAGATGGGTGTAATGGCATGCTCCAGATATACTCCTATATGGAATAACCCCGGGCTGGAGAATAGAGGAGGGTGGGCTTGAGATGGGTGTAAAGGCATGCTCCAGATATACTCCTATATGGAATAACCCCGGGCTGGAGAATGGAGGAGGGTGGGCCTGAGATGGGTGTAATGGCATGCTCCAGATATACTCCTATATGGAATAACCCCGGGCTGGAGAATAGAGGAGGGTGGGCCTGAGATGGGTGTAAAGGCATGCTCCAGATATACTCCTATATGGAATAACCCCGGGCTGGAGAATAGAGGAGGGTGGGCCTGAGATGGGTGTAATGGCATGCTCCAGATATACTCCTATATGGAGTAACCCCAGGTTGGGTGAGCTAAAGCGGTTGGAGGGGTTTGGAGAATAGAGGAGGGTGGGCTTGAGGTGGGTGTAAAGGCATGCTCCAGATATACTCCTATATGGAATAACCCCGGGCTGGAGAATGGAGGAGGATGGGCTTGAGGTGGGTGTAAAGGCATGCTCCAGATGTACTCCTATATGGAATAACCCCGGGCTGGAGAATAGAGGAGGGTGGGCTTGAGATGGGTGTAAAGGCATGCTCCAGATATACTCCTATATGGAATAACCCCAGGCTGGAGAATGGAGGAGGATGGGCCTGAGATGGGTGTAAAGGCATGCTCCAGATATACTCCTATATGGAGTTGGTTGGGTGAGCTAAAGCGGTTGGAGGGGTTTGGAGAATAGAGGAGGGTGGGCTTGAGGTGGGTGTAAAGGCATGCTCCAGATGTACTCCTATATGGAATAACCCCGGGCTGGAGAATAGAGGAGGGTGGGCTTGAGATGGGTGTAAAGGCATGCTCCAGATATACTCCTATATGGAATAACCCCAGGCTGGAGAATGGAGGAGGGTGGGCTTGAGATGGGTGTAAAGGCATGCTCCAGATATACTCCTATATGGAGTAACCCCGGGCTGGAGAATAGAGGAGGGTGGGCCTGAGATGGGTGTAAAGGCATGCTCCAGATATACTCCTATATGGAATAACCCCGGGCTGGAGAATAGAGGAGGGTGGGCTTGAGATGGGTGTAAAGGCATGCTCCAGATGTACTCCTATATGGAGTAACCCCGGGCTGGAGAATAGAGGAGGGTGGGCTTGAGATGGGTGTAAAGGCATGCTCCAGATATACTCCTATATGGAGTAACCCCGGGCTGGAGAATAGAGGAGGGTGGGCCTGAGATGGGTGTAAAGGCATGCTCCAGATATACTCCTATATGGAATAACCCCGGGCTGGAGAATAGAGGAGGGTGGGCTTGAGATGGGTGTAAAGGCATGCTCCAGATGTACTCCTATATGGAGTAACCCCGGGCTGGAGAATAGAGGAGGGTGGGCTTGAGATGGGTGTAAAGGCATGCTCCAGATATACTCCTATATGGAGTAACCCCGGGCTGGAGAATAGAGGAGGGTGGGCCTGAGATGGGTGTAATGGCATGCTCCAGATATACTCCTATATGGAGTAACCCCGGGCTGGAGAATAGAGGAGGGTGGGCTTGAGATGGGTGTAAAGGCATGCTCCAGATATACTCCTATATGGAATAACCCCAGGTTGGGTGAACTAAAGCGGTTGGAGGGGTTTGGAGAATGGATGCGGATGGGCTTGAGATGGGTGTATCAGCTTTTTTCGGATGGACTGCTCCGCTCATTTGAGCAGGACTATGGTCTGCCGAGCGCTGATATTCTCAGGTACTTACAATTGAGGCACGCCATAGAAATTCAGGGGCAGACGATAGACTTGTCTGTGTCACACAGCGGAATCTTGGAAAGTGTATTATAATCTAGTGCTACAAGGGAATCCTCTCCTTACTATATACCTCCTTGCTGGGGGGCATCTTGGGGGATCCCACGGGTAGCACAGAGTTAGGGTGGGAGAGGGATGTTGGTCCTATTACTGCAGATGAATGGGAAAGTCTTCTAGAGTCCATTAAAGATATTTCCATTAATACGGCCCAGAGAAGGGCGCACTTATTTCTGCTCCGCCGGCTCCACAGAACCTCAAGAGCGGAATTTAATATGAAACCGAGCACTGATGATCAATGTCCGCGGTGCAGGAGGAGGGCGCAGATTAGCCTCATACGTTCTGGTCGTGCTCCTATTTACTGATCTCTGAGACAAGGTAGGAAACTTGATAGAGCGTATTCAATGTCGATATACGCTAGAGCCCGAAATTAGGCATCTTGGGGGTAGTAGGAGAGGACGGCGCTGCTGCCACACAACTCGCAAGATTGAAAATTCAGTATCAGACCAGGAAAATGATTGCTAGACACTGGCCACTAGCCCACCTGGGATGTCCGAGATAAAAGCCTAAATAATACTGGAGAAAAGAATTCATATCACAAGAGGCGCCATTCCCAAGTCCGGTGAACAGTGGGGGGAGGGATGCAAAGTCCTTCTGGGGTCTCTGATGAGCAGCGATCTGCTCTCTATTTGCTTTTATGCTCTTGTATTTAGTATGACTTATATTGCACATTTCTCTCACCGGGGGTTTAGTTAAAGGGATAGTGGGGGGGAGAGGTAAAAGGGATGGGGAAAGGGATGAGGGGAAGGGATGAGGGGAAGGGATGGGAAAAGGGATGGGGGAAAAGGGATGGGGGAAAGGGATGGGGGGAAGGGATGAGGGGAAGGGATGGGGGGAAGGGATGGGGGAAAGGGAATAGGGGGAAAGGGATGGGGGGAAGGCATGGGGGAAAGGGATGGGGGGAAGGGATGGGGGGAAGGGATGGGGGGAAGGGATGGGGGAAAGGGATGAGGGGGAGGGATGGGGGAAAGGGATGATGGGGGAAAGGGATGATGGGGGAAAGGGATGAGGGGAAAGGGATGGGGAAAGGGATGAGGGGAAGGGATGGGGGAAAGGGATGGGGGGAAGGGATGGGGGGAAGGGATGGGGGGAAGGGATGGGGGGAAGGGATGAGGGGAAGGGGGAAAGGGGTGGGGGGAGGGATGGGGGAAAGGGATGAGGGAAAGGGATGGGGGAAAAGGGATGAGGGAAAGGGATGAGGGGAAGGGATGAGGGGAAGGGATGGGAAAAGGGATGGGGGAAAGGGAATAGGGGGAAAGGGATGGGGGAAGGGATGAGAGGAAGGGATGGGGGGAAGGGATGGGGGGAAGGGATGGGGGAAAGGGATGAGGGGGGGGGATGGGGGAAAGGGATGATGGGGGAAAGGGATGAGGGGAAAGGGATGGGGAAAGGGATGAGGGGAAGGGATGGGGGAAAGGGATGGGGGGAAGGGATGGGGGGAAGGGATGAGGGAAAGGGATGAGGGGAAGGGATGAGGGGAAGGGATGGGGGAAAGGGATGAGGGGAAGGGATGGGGGGGAGGGATGGGGGAAAGGGATGGGGGGAGGGATGGGGGAAAGGGATGAGGGGAAAGGGATGAGGGGGAGGGATGGGGAAAGGGATGAGGGGAAAGGCATGAGGGGGAGGGATGGGGGAAAGGGATGAGGGGGAGGGATGGGGGAAAGGGATGAGGGGGAGGGATGGGGGAAAGGGATGAGGGGGAGGGATGGGGGAAAGGGATGAGGGGAAGGGATGGGGGAAAGGGATGGGGGGAGGGATGGGGGAAAGGGATGAGGGGGAGGGATGGGGGAAAGGGATGAGGGGGAGGGATGGGGGAAAGGGATGAGGGGGAGGGATGGGGGAAAGGGATGAGGGGAAGGGATGGGGGAAAGGGATGGGGGGAGGGATGGGGAAAGGGATGAGGGGAAAGGGATGAGGGGGAGGGATGGGGGAAAGGGATGAGGGGGAGGGATGGGGGAAAGGGATGAGGGGGAGGGATGGGGGAAAGGGATGAGGGGGAGGGATGAGGGGGAGGGATGGGGAAAGGGATGAGGGGGAGGGATGGGGGAAAGGGATGGGAGAAAGGGATGAGGGGGAGGGATGGGGGAAAGGGATGAGGGGGAGGGATGGGGGGAAAGGGATGAGGGGGAGGGATGGGGTGAAGGGTTGGGGGAGGGATGGGGTGAAGGGTTGGGGAAGGGATGGGGGGAAAGGGATGAGGGGGAGGGATGGGGGGGAAAGGGATGAGGGGGAGGGATGAGGGGGAGGGATGGGGTGAAGGGTTGGGGGAAAGGATGAGGGGAGGGATGGGGTGAAGGGGATGGGGGAAAGGGATGGGCGGAAAGGGGTGAGGGGGAAGGGATGGGGGGAAGGGATGGGGGGGAAAGGGATGAGGGGGAGGGATGGGGGGGAAAGGGATGAGGGGGAGGGATGGGGTGAAGGGGATGGGGGAAAGGGATGGGCGGAAAGGGGTGAGGGGGAAGGGATGGGCTGCTTTAGTGACATAAAGAATATAGTGAGCTTTGATATAGATTGCATCTGTTGATGCTGTGATCTGTTCTGACTATATTGTGCCTGATAAATACATGAAGTCCGATATGTGAGGAAAGCTCATGTCACAATCCCCGGGATCCGCTGAGGCTCCAGTTATAACCTCATAAAGTGACACTGCTTAGAAATGAAAAAAAAAAGAAAAGCGCACAACTAGAAATGAAAAGAAATATCCGGGTCATGAAGGTGAAAACAGGCCAGGGGTGAAGGGGTTAAAGACCCTGCATTGTATATATGGCAGTGAGCAACTCCCAGCATGCCCCGGCTCCGGCTCTCACTTCTCGGCTTTCTTCTCTGCAGAGCACAGAAGCTCCGCCCCCATTCGTGTCACATGACCACAACACAGGTCCTTCAGGCACCATTTATGCTTTCTACTGCTGACCCCGCCCCTCACCTGGTCACATGACAGTGACATCATCACAGGTCCTTCACCAGCACTGTGTCCTCCGGCTGCAGAGCAGATCCTGCGCTCACCGCACAGTGTGAACAGAAAAAGCCACAAAACGTCTCGTGTGAACACGGCCATGAGGTGAGATTACACGCGGGGTTATTCTGGGAGTAATTTTGTTGCATTTTTCTCTGGCGAAACTTCTGTAACTGAAATAAATGAATATACAAGGCTGAGTACACACTTGTGCTGTTTTGCATCCGTCACAATCAGTTGGTGCAAAAAAACGATATGTTGTTTGTTTTTTTACAGTTTTACCACCGGGCGATCAGCTGATCATTCACAATAGCCGGGCGATCGGCTGATCATTCACAATAGCCGGGCGATCAGCTGATCATTCACAATAGCCGGGCGATCAGCTGATCATACACAATAGCCGGGCGATCAGCTGATCATACACAATAGCCGGGCGATCAGCTGATCATACACAATAGCCGGGCGATCAGCTGATCATACACAATAGCCGGGCGATCAGCCGATCATACACAATAGCCGGGCGATCAGCTGATCATTCACAATAGCCGGGCGATCAGCTGATCATTCACAATAGCCGGGCGATCAGCTGATCATTCACAATAGCCGGGCGATCAGCTGCTCATACACAATAGCCGGGCGATCAGCCGATCATACACAATAGCCGGCCATCGGCTGATCATTCACAATAGCCGGGCGATCAGCTGATCATTCACAATAGCCGGGCGATCAGCTGCTCATACACAATAGCCGGGCGATCAGCCGATCATACACAATAGCCGGCCATCGGCTGATCATTCACAATAGCCGGGCGATCAGCTGATCATTCACAATAGCCGGGCGATCAGCTGCTCATACACAATAGCCGGACGATCAGCTGATCATTCACAATAGCCGGGCGATCAGCTGATCATTCACAATAGCCGGGCGATCAGCTGCTCATACACAATAGCCGGGCGATCAGCTGATCATACACAATAGCCGGGCGATCAGCTGATCATACACAATAGCCGGGCGATCAGCTGATCATACACAATAGCCGGGCGATCAGCTGATCATACACAATAGCCGGGCGATCAGCTGATCATACACAATAGCCGGGCGATCAGCTGATCATACACAATAGCCGAGCGATCAGCTGATCATTCACAATAGCCAGGCGATCAGCTGATCATTCACAATAGCCGGGCGATCAGCTGATCATACACAATAGCCGGGCGATCAGCTGATCATTCACAATAGCCGGGCGATCAGCTGATCATACACAATAGCCGGCCGATCAGCTGATCATACACAATAGCCGGGCGATCAGCTGATCATTCACAATAGCCGGGCGATCAGCTGATCATTCACAATAGCCGGGCGATCAGCTGATCATTCACTATAGCCGGGCGATCAGCTGATCATACACAATAGCCGGGCGATCAGCTGATCATTCACTATAGCCGGGCGATCAGCTGATCATACACAATAGCCGGGCGATCAGCTGATCATTCACAATAGCCGGCCGATCAGCTGATCATACACAATAGCCGGGCGATCAGCTGATCATTCACAATAGCCGGGCGATCAGCTGATCATTCACAATAGCCGGCCGATCAGCTGATCATACACAATAGCCGGGCGATCAGCTGATCATTCACAATAGCAGGGCGATCAGCTGATCATTCACAATAGCCGGGCGATCAGCTGATCCTTCACAATAGCCGGGCGATCAGCTGATCCTTCACAATAGCCGGGCGATCAGCTGATCATTCACAATAGCCGGGCGATCAGCTGATCATTCACAATAGCCGGGCGATCAGCTGATCATTCACAATAGCCGGGCGATCAGCTGATCATACACAATAGCCGGGCGATCAGCTGATCATACACAATAGCCGGGCGATCAGCTGATCATACACAATAGCCGGGCGATCAGCTGATCATACACAATAGCCGGGCGATCAGCTGATCATTCACAATAGCCGGACGATCAGCTGATCATTCACTATAGCCGGGCGATCAGCTGATCATTCAGAATAGCCGGGCGATCAGCTGATCATTCACAATAGCCGGGCGATCAGCTGATCATTCACAATAGCCGGGCGATCAGCTGATCATACACAATAGCCGGGCGATCAGGTGATCATACACAATAGCCGGGCGATCAGCTGCTCATTCACAATAGCCGGGCGATCAGCTGATCATTCACAATAGCCGGGCGATCAGCTGATCATTCACAATAGCCGGGCGATCAGCTGATCATACACAATAGCCGGGCGATCAGCTGCTCATACACAATAGCCGGGAGATCAGCTGATCATTCACAATAGCCGGGCGATCAGCTGCTCATACACAATAGCCGGGAGATCAGCTGATCATACACAATAGCCGGGCGATCAGCTGATCATTCACAATAGCCGGGCGATCAGCTGATCATACACAATAGCCGGGCGATCAGCTGATCATTCACAATAGCCGGGCGATCAGCTGATCATACACAATAGCCGGGCGATCAGCTGATCATACACAATAGCCGGGCGATCAGCTGATCATTCACAATAGCCGGGCGATCAGCTGATCATTCACAATAGCCGGGCGATCAGCTGATCATTCACAATAGCCGGGCGATCAGCTGATCATTCACAATAGCCGGGCGATCAGCTGATCATACACAATAGCCGGGCGATCAGCTGATCATTCACAATAGCCGGGCGATCAGCTGATCATTCACAATAGCCGGGCGATCAGCTGATCATACACAATAGCCGGGCGATCAGCTGATCATTCACAATAGCCGGGCGATCAGCTGATCATTCACAATAGCCGGGCGATCAGCTGATCATACACAATAGCCGGCCGATCAGCTGATCATACACAATAGCCGGGCGATCAGCTGATCATACACAATAGCCGGGCGATCAGCTGATCATACACAATAGCCGGGCGATCAGCTGATCATACACAATAGCCGGGCGATCAGCTGATCATACACAATAGCCGGGCGATCAGCTGATCATACACAATAGCCGGGCGATCAGGTGATCATACACAATAGCCGGGCGATCAGCTGCTCATTCACAATAGCCGGGCGATCAGCTGCTCATACACAATAGCCGGGCGATCAGCTGATCATACACAATAGCCGGGCGATCAGCTGATCATACACAATAGCCGGGCGATCAGGTGATCATACACAATAGCCGGGCGATCAGCTGCTCATTCACAATAGCCGGGCGATCAGCTGATCATACACAATAGCCGGGCGATCAGCTGATCATACACAATAGCCGGGCGATCAGCTGATCATACACAATAGCCGGGCGATCAGCTGATCATACACAATATCCGGGCGATCAGCTGATCATACACAATAGCCAAGCGATCAGCTGATCATACACAATAGCCGGGCGATCAGCTGATCATACACAATATCCGGGCGATCAGCTGATCATACACAATATCCGGGCGATCAGCTGATCATACACAATAGCCGGGCGATCAGCTGATCATACACAATATCCGGGCGATCAGCTGATCATACACAATAGCCGGGCGATCAGCTGATCATTCACAATAGCCGGGCGATCAGCTGATCATACACAATATCCGGGCGATCAGCTGATCATACACAATAGCCAAGCGATCAGCTGATCATACACAATAGCCGGGCGATCAGCTGATCATACACAATATCCGGGGGATCAGCTGATCATACACAATATCCGGGCGATCAGCTGATCATACACAATAGGCGGGCGATCAGCTGATCATACACAATAGCCGGGCGATCAGCTGCTCATACACAATAGGCGGGCGATCAGCTGATCATACACAATAGCCGGGTGATCAGCTGCTCATACACAATAGCCGGGAGATCAGCTGATCATTCACAATAGCCGGGCGATCAGCCGATCATTCACAATAGCCGGGCGATCAGCTGATCATTCACAATAGCCGGGCGATCAGCTGATCATACACAATAGCCGGGCGATCAGCTGATCATTCACAATAGCCGGGCGATCAGCTGCTCATACACAATAGCCGGGCGATCAGCTGCTCATTCACAATAGCCGGGCGATCAGCTGATCATACACAATAGCCGGGCGATCAGCTGCTCATTCACAATAGGCGGGCGATCAGCTGATCATTCACAATAGCCGGGCGTTCAGCTGATCATTCACAATAGCCGGGCGATCAGCTGCTCATTCACAATAGCCGGGCGATCAGCTGATCATTCACAATAGCCGGGCGATCAGCTGCTCATTCACAATAGCCGGGCGATCAGCTGATCATACACAATAGCCGGGCGATCAGCTGATCATACACAATAGCCGGGCGATCAGCTGATCATACACAATAGCCGGGCGATCAGCTGATCATACACAATATCCGGGCGATCAGCTGATCATACACAATAGCCAAGCGATCAGCTGATCATACACAATAGCCGGGCGATCAGCTGATCATACACAATATCCGGGCGATCAGCTGATCATACACAATATCCGGGCGATCAGCTGATCATACACAATAGCCGGGCGATCAGCTGATCATACACAATATCCGGGCGATCAGCTGATCATACACAATAGCCGGGCGATCAGCTGATCATTCACAATAGCCGGGCGATCAGCTGATCATACACAATATCCGGGCGATCAGCTGATCATACACAATAGCCAAGCGATCAGCTGATCATACACAATAGCCGGGCGATCAGCTGATCATACACAATATCCGGGCGATCAGCTGATCATACACAATATCCGGGCGATCAGCTGATCATACACAATAGGCGGGCGATCAGCTGATCATACACAATAGCCGGGCGATCAGCTGCTCATACACAATAGGCGGGCGATCAGCTGATCATACACAATAGCCGGGTGATCAGCTGCTCATACACAATAGCCGGGAGATCAGCTGATCATTCACAATAGCCGGGCGATCAGCCGATCATTCACAATAGCCGGGCGATCAGCTGATCATTCACAATAGCCGGGCGATCAGCTGATCATACACAATAGCCGGGCGATCAGCTGATCATTCACAATAGCCGGGCGATCAGCTGCTCATACACAATAGCCGGGCGATCAGCTGCTCATTCACAATAGCCGGGCGATCAGCTGATCATACACAATAGCCGGGCGATCAGCTGCTCATTCACAATAGCCGGGCGATCAGCTGATCATTCACAATAGCCGGGCGTTCAGCTGATCATTCACAATAGCCGGGCGATCAGCTGCTCATTCACAATAGCCGGGCGATCAGCTGATCATTCACAATAGCCGGGCGATCAGCTGATCATTCACAATAGCCGGGCGATCAGCTGATTATACACAATAGCCGGGCGATCAGCTGATCATTCACAATAGCCGGGCGATCAGGTGATCATTCACAATAGCCGGGCGATCAGCTGATCATTCACAATAGCCGGGCGATCAGCTGCTCATACACAATAGCCGGGCGATCAGCTGCTCATTCACAATAGCCGGGCGATCAGCTGATCATTCACAATAGCCGGGCGATCAGCTGATCATTCACAATAGCCGGGCGATCAGCTGATCATTCACAATAGCCGGGCGATCAGCTGATCATACACAATAGGCGGGCGATCAGCTGATCATACACAATAGCCGGGCGATCAGCTGATCGTTCACAATAGCCGGGCGATCAGCTGATCGTTCACAATAGCCGGGCGATCAGCTGATCATACACAATAGCCGGCCGATCAGCTGATCATACACAATAGCCGGCCGATCAGCTGATCATTCACAATAGCCGGCCGATCAGCTGATCATACACAATAGCCGGGCGATCAGCTGATCATTCACAATAGCCGGGCGATCAGCTGATCATACACAATAGCCGGGCGATCAGCTGATCATACACAATAGCCGGGCGATCAGGTGATCATTCACAATAGCCGGGCGATCAGCTGATCATTCACAATAGCCGGGCGATCAGCTGATCGTTCACAATAGCCGGGCGATCAGCCGATCTTACACAATAGCCGGGCGATCAGCTGATCATTCACAATAGCCGGGCGATCAGCTGATCATACACAATAGCCGGGCGATCAGCTGATCATACACAATAGCCGGGCGATCAGCTGATCATACACAATAGCCGGGCGATCAGCTGATCATACACAATAGCCGGGCGATCAGCTGATCATACACAATAGCCGGGCGATCAGGTGATCATTCACAATAGCCGGGCGATCAGCTGATCATTCACAATAGCCGGGCGATCAGGTGATCATACACAATAGCCGGGCGATCAGGTGATCATTCACAATAGCCGGGCGATCAGCTGATCATTCACAATAGCCGGGCGATCAGCTGATCATACACAATAGCCGGGCGATCAGCTGATCATACACAATAGCCGGGCGATCAGGTGATCATACACAATAGCCGGGCGATCAGGTGATCATTCACAATAGCCGGGCGATCAGCTGATCATTCACAATAGCCGGGCGATCAGCTGATCATACACAATAGCCGGGCGATCAGCTGATCATACACAATAGCCGGGCGATCAGCTGATCATTCACAATAGCCGGGCGATCAGCTGATCATTCACAATAGCCGGGCGATCAGCTGATCATACACAATAGCCGGGCGATCAGCTGATCATACACAATAGCCGGGCGATCAGGTGATCGTTCACAATAGCCGGGCGATCAGCTGATCATACACAATAGCCGGGCGATCAGGTGATCATACACAATAGCCGGGCGATCAGGTGATCATACACAATAGCCGGGCGATCAGCTGATCATACACAATAGCCGGGCGATCAGGTGATCGTTCACAATAGCCGGGCGATCAGCTGATCATACACAATAGCCGGGCGATCAGGTGATCATACACAATAGCCGGGCGATCAGGTGATCATACACAATAGCCGGGCGATCAGGTGATCGTTCACAATAGCCAGGCGATCAGGTGATCGTTCACAATAGCCAGGCGATCAGGTGATCGTTCGGCTGCCGTACATTCATAACACCTCTATATATGTGGCGCCCTGGACTAGCCAGGTCATCACAGATAACATACAAACACCCCCCACCCCCAATAGACAGGGACACCAGCCAAACACAAAACCCTTGTTGCCTCCCTCCAGTGTCTGATGTCCACAGCCGGTGGGGCGGAGCTAAGCGGTTGGCCCCACCCACCGAGGAGTTCACAGGCCTGGAGGCGGGAAAAGTGTAAGAGATAGTTTGGAGTTTGAAGTGAGAGGAGTGAGCACTTGGGTGTCTGGGTTTGTGTCCCAGGCACTGACAGCAAGGTTGGCAAACGGTGGTGGTCGTCTGCAGGAGTGGTGGAGCAACGCGGAACCGTAGGACCGGGGACGGGCGACAGCCCGCCGGTACCGACCGGGGAGCGAAGTGAAGCCAGCACACACAGGCAAGGCCATCGGACCCCGACCAGGCTTGGAGCCGCCGACAATAATCAGATTTGAATGTGACTGGAATCCCAGGGGTTTCATAACAGCAAAAGTCCCGATTGAAGGCAACAGACCACACCGTGAGGGTATACAGCTACCGCCTAAGGCTAGAGACCCAAGGGCCAGCGTCTGCGGGCAAACGGGCTCCTCCGGTACCTATACACCGGGGAGCGGACTACCGTTGGGAATCCATAGTAGTCAGAAAGAAAACATTAAGGTGCAGGGAAAGACAGCCGCCATCACCTGTCCGGGGAGAGACACTGCAGCCGGCTGCGGGACCCGTCCATCCAGCCGTTTGGTTTACCGAGGACTTTGTACCTTTCTTGCTGAGTGAGTACACCCGTGCCATCCGACACCACGCCGCGCTATCCCTGCAACCCTGCACCTCACCGACCCTGCCTCCCCGTCACACCACCGGGCCCCGGGACCACCGACCCCTACCCACGGAGGGGGAAAACAACATCCCAGCTGCTCCCTGGTGCCTATCTTCACCGCGACCCGTGTGTGGCGTCACGGACTAATTCCCCCAAACCAACCACCCCTTTCACTCACGGGTGAGGAGCGCCGCTCGAGTCCCCGGATCCGGCCCACCGCTCGAGCCACCGAGTAGCAGCCGCAGCAGCGCCGGACCCGAGCGTTAGTGAGAGCGCAGCAGCGGCGGCGTCCTCCCCGCCCGCGACATATAAAGTAGAGAAATAATGTTACCGATAGTAGCCGTATGTCCATATAATGGTGTCAGGTATTTTCTAATAATGCAAGTTATCATAATAATTGTTGCTATAGCAACTGATAAAGGTAATTTTTGATAAAGTGCTTTGGTTTATGTTGTATCAGACTTGGATTAGTTTTAAGCACAAAGGGCAGTTCACTCCTCGTCTGAGATTTCTCGCACTCGTGGTTGTGTGTCCTCTGTCGCACAATCCTCTTCTGTCACCCACGGCCGCCTGTCGTGCTCCTCGTGCCGTTCATCCATCGCAGTCATACAGGACCCGTCTGCGTCAGGTCGTCATCGATGTGAGCTGAGAATCCCCTTCTTTCTCCAGGTTCCGGAACCTCCGAGCTCTTTCTTTCTTCTAAATGAGCGTCCTCGGCTGGCGATGGATGAGAATGAAGTGGCTGCAGTGTTATTGAGCCTCACCATGGAGATCCTCTGCCTGCTGACCGGAGAGGTGAACGCTTCTTTTTTTCTACATTTCTTTATTATTTAAGAAGTCAGATATAGAAAATGTAAAATATGATATAGGAAGAAATTGGAGCAATCCGGAGTCCGATATAATGACATTCCTAGTAAAGAGTCAGTCATGGACGCCTTGCGCCCATCAGGCCATCGAGTGATCCCTGATCGTCAGACGTGGAGCCGATCGGTGGTCGTTTAACACCGCAGATCGTTGAGTGTAAATCCAACCTTACAAAGTACGTCAGTGACGCACCCACCGGGTCTTGGGGCCCCAGCGGTTCTGCTGCTGGGGCGCCACGGTGGCCAGGCCCAGCTCCATGACCCCGGCGGGGTCGTTTAATAAAGATGTACGCGATGATGGGAGTTAGTCATGACGCCACGTGTAGTATGCGGCAAGTTTGGTGCCGCTGCTGCGAGACAGGGACCTCTGGGGCTGATGGTGACACAGCTTGGATGGTGCAGCTCTCCACAGGTAGAGCTGGGCCCCAGGATGGACGGGGGTGGTAGTAGTCTATAATGGTGGACGCAGGCGAATAAGGGAGCAACACAGGGCTGCAGTCAATAGATGTTTACTCACTGTAGCCAGTTACACACAAGCCGTGGACTACCCTTGGAGTGCCGGGATTAACCGTGATTGGGTCCCAGCCAATCCGTGGCACTTCGGAGGTCGAATACGGTGCACCTTTCTTTAATGAGCTCTTCCCCTAGTGGACTTCTGTGCTGGCTTCGTCCTCCTGCTTTGCACCCTCGCTCACTGAACCTGTCCGGTGTTCATGAACCCTGTTGGGCGGTGTGAAGCTCTATCCCTGTGGGTCCTTGTTGGGTCACTTTCCAGTAGATTCGTGTGCGGTGGTAGCTTCGGTGCTTAGAGACACCTCAGCCACTGGTTTCACTAGGGAGCCCGTGGGTTTAATCTACTCTAGCCTGGAGACCAGTCCCCGAATTACAACCGTGTCCCTCCACTCGTTGATTATATGTAGAACAAGTCCATGGGCTAGTGTAGTAATTCCCGTGGCCGCTAGGACCCCTCTATCTATGCCCGGCCGAGCCGTACCAGCTCCAGACCTCGGGACTTTTCTCCTCCACTCCCCCGACTAGACTCCCTTCCTTTCTTTCTCCACACGTCACCTCTGTTCCCGCTCAGCTGACTCCACCCCCGGTCTGGTTCGGGTATAATCATGCCCTTACCAGGTCGGTGATGTGTTGCTAAGTGAGTGTGCTGCGCTTCTGTGTGAACCGGTATTGACCTCCTCCATACCCAGGATGGGGCACCACATCTCTGGCTGAGGTGCAGTACCTCTGTGGCGACTGAAGCCTCAGGGGCGCCACATCAGCGTCAGCCGGAAAGTCGGCAGGTTCCTGGCTCTATTGGCCTTTATTGAAGCCTGGCAGCTTGGATTTGATGTACAAGAGTTGTTTAGTCAGTGACGATGTAAAAGGATCTGGAATATCCGGTCACCAAGTGGAGAACGCACCACGCACAATAGATTGCCGTCTGTCCAATTCTCTCCTGACTTCCCCATACTCGGGAACGCTCAGTGCTCATGTATTCTCTCTGAGAAATGATGTCAGATGTCGCCTCCTCCCTGTTTATGTCCAGGAAAACAAAAGGATAGGCCGCTGAAATTCAGTAGGCCGTGTCCTTCTCTCTCCTAACATCATGTGTCGGGGAGAGTCAAGAGGCTCCGATACACACAAGATGGGCACACGATATCAGCAGGCTTGGCCGACCAATGTGTATGAGGGCTTTTATTATTTCCCTTTGACCCATGTTCACACCAGAGAGTGAGGATCTGCCCACAAGGACGGGAACCCGACATATATAAAAAGAAGGAGCCGCTATGGAAACCTCTGCAGGGGTTTCCTATCCATAGAAAGTAGACATACAGCCATCGATAATGGTAATGATCACTTTCCAGGCCTAGTTTATGCATTGAGGAGGGGAGTGTAGGTGGAAGGAGGCAGATTATAATCCTCTAGAAAGGTCTCTGTGACGTCTCTCTCCATACACAGGATTACGCAATAGTGAAGAACACATCAGGTGACTGTGGGACTCCCGACAGCCATGAGTCAGGAGGGCGGAGCAGGAGGTGGAGCTCCATCAAAGCCCCTCCCCCTCACTCACTGATTCATGAGAAGAGCCACATGAAGATCCTAGAACTCACCAACAAGATGATGGAGCTGCTGACCGGAGAGGTGGGAATGTTGGGACATTATACGGGACCGGCACTGGAGGATTCTGGGTAATAACTGTATCATTGTGTGTTGTCAGGTTCCTGTAAGGTGTCAGGACGTCACTGTCTATTTCTCCTTGGAGGAGTGGGAGTATCTGGAAGGACACAAGGATCTGTACGAGGACGTCATGATGGAGAACGACCGGCCCCCGACATCACAAGGTAAGAGGAGACACAGCAATTACATGTACCATATATGACCCCTCTAATGTGATTGGGAATGTGTTGGGTGCAGCTTCCCCCTTTATTACTTCATTTTCTTGTCTCCGGAGCCCCCTTCTCAAAGAGAACTGCTGGGCAGCTGTAGACACCCAGGCCAAAAACTAAGGAAATCAAATTATTCCCCAGACCTAGACCTCCAAGATGTAAATCAGCTTTGATTGCCTAAGTGTGTACCCGGTGTGAAGACCTGAAATTCTGGGTTTTATTAATCAAATAGGCAGGTTAACAATGCAACTAGTTTTATTTTTTCCGTACATCGTCTTACAGCAACCATAGTCCTTATGCTCCTCCAGACGATGAATATCATGACCGTAGCACGTGTATCTAGCTCCAAACTCTATATCCATGGGCACCGAGACCTGGCTGTGGCAATGGATCCTCTCCCCTCCACATCACAGTGCCAATTCCTGATGAAAGTGTCTCCTTGCTTTTCTACCTCTTTTTAGATCAGCCCCCTGAGGAGTGATCACATCTCACCCCCTTACACATAGAGAGGAGGGCAGTCTCCAGCCAATCTGCAGGGTTGTGCATCATGGTAGGGGCCCTGCAGAAGGGAACAATAGATGAAGAATAAAAAAAACTCACCAGAAAAAGCCACCAGCCAACTCAGGTCAAGATGGCAACTGCACTCGCAGGAAGCAACCGGCCCCCATGATAAAGGTGGGGGTAACACAGGTGCAGAAAACCAATGAAACAGCTACTCTCAGCCTTCCAGCTCATGGAGGGGTTTGTGGCTGGTAAGAAACATGCACCCTAATGAGGTTTCACATAGGGCACCAGTCACACAGATACTGTGTGCAGAATTATTAGGCAGATGAGTATTTTGACCACATGATACTTGTTATACATGTCGTCCTACTCCAAGCTGTATAGGCTGAGAGCCAACTACCAATGAAGTAACTCCGGTGATGTGCCTCTCTGTAATGAGGGTGCGGTGTAATGACATCAATGGCCTATATAAGGGGGGCTTAATTATTAGGCAACTTCCTTTCCTTTGGCAAAATGGGTCAGAAGAGAGATGTGACGGGCTCTGAAAAGTCCATATTGTGAGATGTCTTGCAGAGGGATGCAGCAGTCTTGCAATTGCCATACTTTTGAAGCGTGATCACTGAACAATCAAGCATTTCATGGCAAATAGCCAACAGGGTCGCAAGAAGCATGCTGGGCAAAAAAGGCACAAAATAACTGCCCATGAATTGAAGAAAATCAAGCGTGACGCTGCCAAGATGCCATTTGCCACCAGTTTGGCCATATTTCAGAGATGCAACGTTACTGGAGTATCAAAAAGCACAAGGTGTGCCGTACTCAGGGACAGGCCAAGGTAAGGAAGGCCGAAAAACCACCACCTCTGACCAAGAAATAGAAGATAAAACCTCAAGACTGGGCCAAGAAATATCTGAAGACTGATTCTTCACAGGTTTTATGGACTGATGAAATGAGAGTGACTCTTGATGGGCAGATGGATGGGCAGAGGCTGGATCAGTAAAGGGCAGAGAGCTCCACTCCGACTCAGACGCCAGCAAGGTGGAGGTGGGCACTGGTATGGGCTGGTATCAAAGATCAACTTGTGGGACATTTTCAGGTTGAGGATGGAGGAAGCTCAACTCCCGGACCTACTGCCAGTTTCTGGAAGACAACTTCTTCGAGCAGTGGTACAGGAAGAAGTCGCTATCGTTCAAGAAAAACATGATTTTCATGCAGGACAATGCTCCATCACATGCATCCAACTACTCCACAGCGTGGCTGGCCAGTAAAGGGCTAAAAGATGACAAAATAATGACATGGCCGCCTTGTTCACCTGATCTGAACCCCATAGAGAACCTGTGGTCCCTCATAAAATGTGAGATCTACAGGGAGGGAAAACAGTCCACCTCTGGAAACAGTGGCTGGAGGCTGTGGTGTCTGGAGGCTGTGGTGTCTGGAGGCTGTGGTGGCTGCTGCACGCAATGTTGAGCGTAAACAGATCAAGCAATGACAGAATCTATGGATGGCACTCTTTTTTTGGGGATTTTTTTGTATTTGCATGTCAGAAATGTTTATTTCTATATTTTCTGCAGTTATATTGGTTACCTGATGAAAATAAACAAGTGAGATGGGAATAGATTTGGTTTTTATATTAAGTTGCCTAATAATTCTGCACAGTAATAGTTACCTGCACAAACAGATCCTCCCTAATATAGCCAAATCTAAAAAAAAAACCCTCCAACTTCCAAAAATATTAAGCTTTGATATTTATGAGTCTTTTGGGTTGATTGAGAACATAGTTGTTGATCAATATTAAAAAAAAATGCTCTAAAATACAACTTGCCTAATAATTCTGCACACGGTGTATGTGCAATGCACAGTGTCCGGTCACAGCCTATTGATCACACCCTTCTATTAGATCAGGCGGCTGCCCAGCACTATATAAGTGCACCCCACAGGACAGACAGCCAGGGGGCCCGGCCGCATCCTGCAGAAAAATGTGCAACGAAAATGATATACAGTAAAATGATAATAAATGTGAGGTATAAGTTCGCAACCAAAACATCATTAGGGTGCATGTTTATTACCAGCAGCCACCCCCTCCGAGAGCTGGAAGGCTGAGAGTGGCTTTCTCATCGGTATTCTTCACCTGTGTTACCCCCACCTTTATCATGGGGGGGGGGCTGCATCCTGCAACTGCATTTGCCATCTTGACCTGACTTGGCTGGTGGCTTTTTTCTGGTGAATTGGTTTTTTTTTTAAAATTTTCTTTGAATTTATGTCCTTTTCGGTGAATTCTTTTTGAACAATAGATGAACAAGCCCCCCACCAGGTACAGGACAACGAATCCTACTGTGGGTCTGATTATATGAGAGTCCAAGGAGGCCAACTACTATCACACTGTTGCAACCCCTTCCCCCTTCCAATTGTGTACAGACAAGTGAACTTAAACTGACAAGCAAACACATCTGTAAGGAAAAAAAACCACAATGAGATCAACGTTATCAGCGTTCCGTTCTGTTTCGTTCTCACAGCCCACATCTTTCTTACCATCATGGAAGCAGAAGTGAAGCGATATGGATGAGTAAATCTGCGACACTTCGAATTCAGGAGATCAAAACTTATTTGATGCAAAGTGATTGTGAATTATTATGCCCTAATTTCTCTCCAGATCACAGAGCATAATAAATGTAGGTAAAAAACACAACTAGAATCCCCCTGTCTTGTCGCGCAGCCCCACTCAGGCCCAGTTACCTTGCTTTGTCTGGTCACAGGTGTGGTCTCTTCCAATGTATCTTCAGCACCAGTTTGGTCTCATGATATTGTGGTGCATAGTCTGCGCAAAAGGGGGAGATCGCAATAGTCACTGAACCACAGTGGAGCTGCATGGAGGGACAGGTTAGGACTGGGCTTCCATTTTGCTGGATTAACATAAAGCAAGTCCAAAAGAACAAATCAGAACGTGAGGCCATTACCCTGGCTGTGCTTCTTTGGTTGGGTTTATTGACTTGTTGCAGATTTATTTTAGACATTTCAGCTACTGAAATTCATTCCATATATCAGAATGGAGTTGGTTTTGGATTTTACAAAGTACATTCAGATAAATGGGACAGTTTTTGCAAAAATGTTTGCAATCTGTGAATACACTTTGAGAAAGTGACGAATCTGAGCTGTCCTTAAAATGTGCGGATTATGATGATCTATCATGTGGTCAACGCTCATAGCACCATTATTTGCTTCCATGGAACATTGATTCATGTTTAATACATTTATGAAATTGTATTATCGGGGGATTGAACTTCGGGAAAAAGAAAAATTCAGCGGAAAGTGAAGACGCCATGGACGGTGATTTTGTTTGTTTTGCATAGAAACCACATTGAAACAGCGTGCGGTAATTGTGAGGTCAGAGCGCAAGATGTAGATGAACCCTGGTGAAAGCTACATCTCTTCTGGAACCCATGACCTCTTGTTTTCCAGCTGTGAGGTGGGTTTCTACTTCTAGATAGTCCAAGCCCTTGGTCCCGATGTTCACCAGTTAGGCAACACAGACAGAAAGTGGAACAGGGGAGCTGGGACCATAGGAACTGGTAACTCGGAGTCAAACCAACGGCAATCCAAGACAGCTGGAAACACCCAGCAGTGACACACGAGGTGTTGACCTGATTTGCACACGAGATCCAAAGGAAGAGTTGATCCAGCGATTATAGTAATGTTGGGTCATCCATCATGATGACAGAGCTGGATTTGCAGAACTGGCACAACAATATTGCACAGTTCACCCAGAAATGTAGAAGACCTGGGTTTACAGTAGAAAAGTGCAGTAAACAGGGATGAAGTCAACAGAATCTATGAATGCCAACTAACTGGAGGAGCGTGTTGGGTTGCTGTATGAGAATGGCAGCGGGACCCAGCCACAGAGGACGGAGCGCTCGGCAGAGACGTGGGAAATCTTCATCTCACAATTTGGAATTTTTGCAGGGGTCTCAAGTAGATCTTCTGTTATTAGGTGATTTGTACTTTGCTAACTAGCAGAATGAAGGTAACGTCACACAGATGTGAGCGTGTCTGCCGATGTCCCCGCGCTATCCCAATGTAGATGTCAGAGGGGAATAGACAGGACGAGCTTGATTAATTTCAGACCAAGTACAATATTGTCTAATGGCAGTGCCTCTTTAACTAAGATAATGGTCGGTCAGGAATGGTCCAACGAACACGACAAAGTGATCGGGGTGATGAGAAGTTCCCCAGATCTCAGTCGATCGAGTATTTGTGACAGGAGCTGAGACGTCCGATCCATGGAAGGTGCTCCGAGCAATGCCCAGACGTAAAGGATCTACTGCCAACATCTTGATGCCAGATATCGCAAGACACCATCAGAAGTCTTGTGGAGCCCATGCCTCAGTGGGCCACAGTATAAGGGTGCATTCACACTGTGCAACCATTGGCTTTAAATGAATGTGAATAGGCTACATGTAGGTCAGTCGGTAGTTTTGTGAAGGTAGCCTAAGCTGTAAATTGTTTGTTTAAATGTAATAAGAATATCTGTGTGTGTAAATAATCAAAATGTAGATGTAGTTGCATAATTATCTGTGTGTCTATATAGTAATCGCACAGACCCATAATATGATTCTAAACTATATATTCAAGAAAGGGTTAACCAAAGATAATGAAGCCAGAATGTGAAACAGTGAAAGTCTTCATGATGATTAGTAAAAGTCTTATCAGTAGTTTCACACAGAAAGAATGTATAATGAACAGATGTATTTTACAGCATACTGGGAAAAACTGGGGAGTGGAATACTCCCTACTCCCTGTTGTTTCAAGGTCAATGTTGCGTTCTGTATAATTGAGTCTCTTTCAATACACGAGCCCAGTCTATGACATTGGCTCATACAGGAAACACATCTTGTCTGATCATTGTCTGATTCATCTGCGCTGATATATAGCTAATTCGGCACCGGACTTTGGATACCCTGAATGAAGATACCATCAGCTATCTTCAACTAAATTTCTCCCTTGACAGTTTAATAGCCTATTAAGACTGTGACTGTGATGAATGAAAATGATTGTTACATGATTTTCCTGTGCACATAAAATCTTATCTTCTCGGCAGCACATGTGCTGCTGACCAAGGATAATGTGCCGATGACAACAATGATTTTTAAGCAATCTGTGAGTGTTTTGCCCATTTGTTGGGTGATTGACAGTCATTAGGAAAACTCATTCACGATTATCAGCCAGTGTGATTACATCTTGATGATAGGAAAGTGGGGGTAATCATTAAAATTGAAGTTTAATAACCCTGGAACAGGAGGTGATGAGAGAAGAGTCTGATGCAAGACAAATCTCCAGCAGATCATTGATCCTGTCACTGTATAGTTGTGTCTCCCATAGCTGGATCCAGGAGGAGGAACCCAGCAAAGAAATGTCCCCGTCCTCTGTGTCCCCAGGATCATCCAGCGGAAAATGATAATGTCCCAGAGAATCATCAGGTAGATGGGGCTGAGCTCTCACTGAAATATGACCATAGATAGAACCAAAGGCCATGTTATGCTATTATCTTCTCTGTTTAGGGTGAAGATCTGATGGATATTAAGGTTGAGGTTATTGATGATCAAGAGGAGGAGATGGAGGACGATCAGCCGTGTAAGGAGAGGAGACCAGCACTGGTTGTAACAGAGCCTCATCTAGATTCAATCATCATCTGATCATCGCATGCAACCAATCTGTTCTGTGTGTCTCCTACAGATGACCGGAGCCCACCAGAGAGATGTCCCCGTCCTCTGTATCCAGAGAACCCACCAGAGAGATGTCCCCGTCCTCTGTATCCAGAGAACCCACCAGAGAGATGTCCCCGTCCTCTGTATCCCCAGAACCCACCAGAGAGATGTCCCCGTCCTCTGTATCCCCAGAACCCACCAGAGAGATGTCCCCGTCCTCTGTATCCCCAGGACCCCCCACAGAGATGTCCCCGTCCTCTGCGTCCCCAGAACCCACCAGAGAGATGTCCCCGTCCTCTGTATCCCCAGAACCCACCAGAGAGATGTCCCCGTCCTCTGTATCCCCAGAACCCACCAGAGAGATGTCCCCGTCCTCTGTATCCCCAGGACCCACCAGAAGGATGTCCCCGTCCTCTGTATCCCCAGGACCCACCAGAAGGATGTCCCCGTCCTCTGTATCCCCAGAACCCACCAGAGAGATGTCCCCGTCCTCTGTATCCCCAGAACCCACCAGAGAGATGTCCCCGTCCTCTGTATCCCCAGGACCCACCAGAAGGATGTCCCCGTCCTCTGTATCCCCAGGACCCACCAGAGAGAAGTCCCCGTCCTCTGTATCCCCAGGACCCACCAGAGAGAAGTCCCCGTCCTCTGTATCCCCAGGACCCACCAGAGAGATGCCCCCGTCCTCTGTATCCCCAGGAGCGTCCAGACGAGCATCACAACGTCCCAGAGAATCATCAGGTAGATGGTGCTGAGCTCTCACCGAAATACGACCATAAAGAGATGGCACAAAGGCCATGTTACATTGTTGTCTTTTTTGTTTAGGGTGAAGATCTGCTGGTTATTAAGGATGAGGTTATTGATGAAGAAAAGGAGTCGTCGGAAGATGATCAGCCGTGTGAGACTCATTGGTTGTCAATTAAAATCTGGTTTAAGGGTCATCTAGATGCAATCATCATCTGATCATCACATGCAAACAATCTATTTATGTGTCTTGTACAGATGAAAGAACCCCCCCAGAGATATGTCCCCGTCCTCTATATCCCCAGGACTGTCCAGAGGATAGTCATCAGGTAGGTGAAGCTGCGCTCTGTACCAAATCTATAGAGCAGTTGTAGATTTGCAGCTTTCACTTGTGTTGATGTTCGGTTTTTGCATCTGTCTGACGTGTTACACATGCTACATCAGGGGGAAGATCTGACTATTATTAAAGTGGAGTTTGAAGAAGACAAGATAATAAGGAGCGATCCTCCCTGTATTAGACAAGTGGAAGAGGGAATTCAGGTCATCAGTAGCACAGGTATGTGATGATGAATTTAAAATTTGTTTAAAAGAACTGAAGTCCTCAGCGGTTGATACTTTTTAATGGCTAACTGAAAAGATGGTAATAATAGCAGCTTCAGACTACGCACGTCTCTTCTTCAGGCTCTGAGCCTGATGAAGAGACCTGAGTAGTCTCGAAAGTTTGCAATTATTACTATCTTTTCAGTTAGCCATTAAAAGGTATCAACCACTGAGGACTTCAGTTCTAAACAAATTTTTATCTCTACTGGCTAACACGGTACAAAGATATATTTTTCCTGTATCATGATGAATTTCGAAAGTGATTTCAGGGGTTGTCTAATTTTAGCATGTTATCGCTGGATGACAACTCATTAGTGGTGATGAGTGTGCACTAAAATGCTGGAATTCTCTTTCCTCGAGTCGAGCAGGGTGGATGCTCTGACGGGCTCGAGTAACGAGTATAATGCTATAGGTCAGTCCACATACAGCCATAAACAGCGCATTTCCAGGGGAGGGAGGGTGTTTTTTGATTGTCCTTTTTCAAACACGGCATCCGAACACTTTTTTTTTTTACCCATAGTGAAAGCCATTCAGTGACTACGTGTGACCCTCATTGGGGTGCGGTCCCTATCATTTACTGACGGGAGCCGCTCCTTGCATTGGATCATTCACAAACAACACATCCGAGCACCCGCGATACTCGGCTGAGCATCGAGTGTACTCGAGCATCCCAATCGAGTATTCAGCAGGGGCGACCATGCTCGATCATTATTACTCATTAATCGCCAGGTTCCTCGGTGAGAAGAAAGTATATTCACGGGAAATCTTAGCTAGGGTCCTTCAGGCCAAGCTCCATAACTTCCACCACCTCCGATGATGGGATGTTGGGCTGTTATGATGACAGCTGTGGCCTAAAGACGGCCAATGGCAACACTTTAATGAGATATTACTTGAATTAAAAAAACCAAAATGCCAAAGTCTTGTACCAGCAATCAGGAGATTACAAGCGCCCTAGCAAAACTAAGAATGTAGAAAAGTTATAACAGAAAAAATGTCCCCTGTTCCCATGCTTTAAATGAGAAAAAAAATCCACAAAAGAAACACATTGTTCTAACAATGTTTGTCAAAGTCAGAACTTTTACGATACCAGATTATCCCAAACGGTGATCGGCTTAAAAAAAGGGAAAAACTATAACCATTTTTCAGTAAATGCAGTTCCCAAAAACAATGTAGCTGAAAATTGATGTCGGCACTGCAACCTGTTAACAAAAAAACGGGCAGCAATGGAGAGGCAGCGCTGTGATCAAGTTAATGAGCTGCTAAAAATTGACCACATAATATCCTTTGAAGCCTCCATCACACGTCCATTTTCACACATACCGAAGGCACGGACACATGTAGACCCATTAAAAATCAACGGGTATGCGCACACTGCATGTTTTGATAAGGACGTGTGGAGCATACGCATGTCCGTGTGCTCCACATGGTGAAGTGTCCTTTTTTTCTCCGACAGCCCAGATGTCATACGGACCACACGCGGATGTGCTCCATGTGACATCAGCGTGACACATACTGGAGCAAACACGTGTCTGTGAAATAAAATTAATTTCTATACTCACCTGTATCCAGTGCTGCCGTCTTCAGCACTTCTGTCACTTGCTTCCGACCCACGCTCATTTTGCTCATTGTATATTCACTGCACCGAGAACTAGGAAGCAGCAGCAGCACCACCGGAGACAGCACCGCCTTGGGCAGGTAAGTATAGAAGGTCATGCCGTCAGTGTGTTATCGAGATGTTACATGGATAGCACAGGGGCAGCGCACGCTGGACACACGCACACACATACGCATCTACACCACAGACCGTGCAAAACGTGTGTGTTTTGCATGGACGTGTGAAAGAGGCCTGAATGAACGGCTGAAATGGAATCAATTGATGAGGCTGAGGCCCAAATTGTCACCCGAATCGGAGTGAGACCGACCCCACTGCTGCTGCCTGCAAACAAATGTTTTATCTGCTGCCCCTATTTCACAGGTGCACCGCTCACTACCTCTATATGATGGCTTCCATGCTGCTGCTTTTGAGGGAGCATTACAGAGCGGGGAGCAGAATCTCCTTCCTCTGTGCAGGACACAGGGACCTTTCAGCAGAAAATCTTCTGCTCCTCTTCTACCTCTATATCAAAAACTGTATATATGTTTCTAGCTACGCAAAGCTTTAACAGTCTGCAGATTTGGGCTTTTTTTATCACTTCTACTTAGCTATCTCTTAGGATCCACTTTCAGCTTTGACAATAGAACTGCAGTTTTGTTTCCAGTGTAATTGAAAAGTTATAAATTTGTCTACACTGTGTTTTGTTTTGTTTTTTTATTAAAAAAAAGTCACAATTTGCATTTTTTTGTTAATTTTACAGCAAATCCAAGCAAGAACAGTAAGGAAAAAAACATCATGTTATCACCAAATTACAAAGCAGAACATATTATCCAACACTCCACAGGAGAAAACCGTAATGACCTTAATCTACACCCAGAACGTCACAGTTCACATCAATCATATAATCCACTTAATTATGAAGAAACGTCTCCAGACCAATCACAGATCGTTACGGTTGCCGGACAAAAAGAGGGTAAACAGTTTCAATTTGGTAAATGTCGAAAACTGTTTCCAAAGAGCTTCAATCATTGCACGCAAAGAGGAGTTCACACAGAGGAGAAGCCAAACTCCTATTCAGATGTTGGTGAATCCTTTAATTATTATTCCGGACCTGATCAACATGATAGAATTCCCACAGGAGAGAAGCCGTATTCATGTGCAGAATGTCGTAAATGCTTTATAAATAAATCACATCTCGTCGCACATGAGAAAATTCACACCGGAGAGAAGCCGTATTCATGTTTAATGTGCGGGAAACGTTTTATTAATAAATCACATCTGATTAGACACGACAGAATCCACACGGGGGAGAAACCATATTCATGTTCCGAGTGTGGAAAGTGCTTTACAGATAGATCAAGTCTTGTTACGCACGAAAGAATTCACACTGGAGAGAAGCCGTATTCTTGTTCAGAATGTGGGAGGTGTTTCTCAAAAAAATCAAATCTTGTTAAACATTATAGGATTCATACAGGAGAGAAGCCGTATACATGTTCAGAATGTGGAAAATGTTTTACAAATAAATCGGATCTTATTAAACATCAAAGAATTCACACAGGAGAGAAGCCGTACTCGTGTTCAATATGTGGGAAATGTTTTACAGATAAATCGGGTCATGTTAAACATGAAAGAAGTCACACATTAGAGAAACCATTTTGATTTTATATATGTGAAATGTGTTATCAGGAAATTAAAGTTTTTAAAAAATTTCACTTGGAGAGGAAACAATATTCTTGTTTGGAGTGTGGGAAATACTATTAGAGCAAAAAAAACCAAAGATTTTTTACTACATCAGAATATTCAAAGAGTGGAATGAGAGTGTTTATTTTTTGTGTGGCATTAGCTTAGAACTAAAAAGCACCCATATTACATTTACCTTAGGTCAGCAGTGACCAGAATCCATGGAGCAAAATTATTGTGGATATATGGTAGAAAAGAACAGCCGACGTCTCTGTCAAAGCTGCGAGGGTGAATGTTCACAACCAAACTTAATCTTCTTACAGCATTAAAAACCTATCTACACTGTAGAAGAAATGTAGAGTGACATATTGGAAAAATAGAGGCACCACATGTAAACGTTTTATTTTTATCATATATTGCTACAATAAAGTTTCAGTCAGGTGTGGAAAAAATGCTGCAAATTAAGAATGCTTTAAAAATTAGCAAATTGTAAAGGATCAAAGATGAAATCTATCCGTCAGTATTTGGTGACTGCCCGTCTCCTCCATCCTCAGTATTCGGTGCCACCAATCGCCTCCATCCTCGGAGTTCGCTGACAGCCTGTCGCCTCTATCCTCAGTATTCGGTGCCGATCTCTTGCCTCATCCTCACTATTCGGTGACCGCTCGTCTCCTCCATCCTCCGTATTTTGTGACTGCTCGTCACCTCAGTATTCGGTGCCCACTCGTTGCGTCCACACTCCAAAATCGGTGACCGCCCGTCGCTTCCATCCTCCGTGTCCGATGACTATCCGTCGCTTTCATCATCAGTATCTGATGACCATTTGTCGCCTCTATCCTCAGTATTCAGTGACCGCCTGTCTCCTCCATCACTTCTTGTCACTTGTACACAGCTTATGGAGGAGCTCAGCAAGAGATTGTTGTAAATATCTTGGAGAACTGATCCCAGATCTTCTGTGTATGTATGGAAAAGTGTGTGGAGCCAGTCACAAACTGAATACTATTGGACTTTTTGTAGCACGGAACGCTGATAACGTTGATCTCGTTGTGTGTTTATTAGAGATATGCTTGCTTGTCAGTTTAAGGTCACTTGTCTGTACACAATTGGAAGGGGGAAGGGGTTGTAACAGTGTGTTAAAAAAGTTGGACTCTAATGTGATCAGGCCTGCAGTAGGATTCATTGTTCTGCATCTGGTGGGGGGTTGTGCCTCAATTGTTCCTCTCTTCAGAGGGCCTCTCTGATGCACAGTCCTGCAGACTGGCGGGAGACTACTCGCCTTCATACTTGGAGTTACATGAAACAAATGATTAAGGGGAGGGGATGTGATCACCTCTCATCCAGGGGCTGATACCAGAAGAGGTAGAAAAGCGAGGAGACACATGTTTGGTCAGTAGTTGGTGCTGTGACATGAAGGGGAGAGGATCTGCTGTTGCAGCCAGGTCCTGATGAACATGGATGGACTATAGAGTTTGACGCTGGATTCAGGTGCTACGGTTGTGATTTCCATGGTCTGGAATGAGGAACTATCCTAAGGACCATCGTTGCTGGCTGGAGCTGGATGCACTGGCTATGGTCGTGATATCCGTCATCTGGAGTAGCATAAAGACTATGGTTGCTGTAAGACCGTGTACTGAAGAAATAAAAATTGTTTCATCGGTAACCTGCCTAGGTGATTAATACAACCCGTGACCTCAGATCTTCACCGTAAGCACCTGCTTGTATATATCAGCATTGAGGACACCAAGAAATGGGCAGTGTGGTGGGTCCGGAAAGTTCATGGCTGCTTTTCAGAAAATGATTTTGGGGATTTGGTCAGGATTAATAGTATCCTCAGTGCTGAGAAATCGAGGCAGAAAACACTTCATATGATACTATCAGGAGGCGTCCGATTGGCACCAGATTTATCTGCAGCCGGACAACAATTCCCAACATCCAGGCAATGTTAATTAGAATGAGCAGTCGCTTGGGTTATGCGGAGGATGCAGAGCTGAGAGGACGTGCGGAACCGCAGCCCCAGCCAGACCCTGATAAACAATGGCTTTTTCAACATCGCACCGACCAAATGTTTACCTGGAGGGTGAAGTCATTGGCAGCCAAAGGCTCCTTCACGACCTTGACCACCACAGCGCTGGAACCAGAAGGCTCATGAGGAACCAGAGGGCTCATGAGACACCACTCCATCTTACCTGGTGTCAGCGCTCCCACCTGTGAAAAGTGCTAGGAGCGTCCCTGGGGTAAGGGAAGTCCTGATATCTGCAGACTTGGAGAGAGTGATCAGGAGGATCATTGGGACATCGGCCATGAGTCTGGCAGCATGCTGCAGCAGTCAGAGCCGGGAGTTACTGGGACAGTGAGGATCTTCTAATGTCTCCATTCCCGGGAGATCTGTGAGTGGGGAGTTTGTTGGTCACCTGGCCTCGGCGTCCATGACCCCATTACCCAGTTATGTTTGTTGTCTGGTTGACACTGTGTTGGAAGACTGGTTGCTCTTTTTGCTCTGCTCTTTGTCTGTAGCCTCCACCCATAGACACGTTATACCAATATCAATGCACAAAGGTGAAAAACTGCTTCTATACACGAAAAAAATATTCTGAAGAGTAATAAAGCTTGTTCACTACTTGCCCGCTGCCGTTCTTCAGCCTTTGCCCTTCGAGATGGGGATGGTAGTATACAGTATAATCCATTTACTATTTCAAAGATTTTTCTTAATTTCTATAAAGAACTTTATAACCTTCTGGATTCCCTTCTCTTTAATTCAAAGCGGTGATCATCCGTGCTTAAAGGGATCCTGTCGCCAAGTTTTTCCCTTATGAGCTGGGGCCACCATCAGTGAGCTCTTATATAATGCATTCCAGAATACTGTATATAAGAGCCCAGGCCGCACTGTAGAACGCAAAAATCACTTATTATAGTCACCTGGGGGGGCGGTCTGGTGCGATGGATGTCACTGCTTTACGGGCGCGGCGCCTCCTCTTTACCATGATCACTGTCCTCCTTCTACTGAGGCCCGTGTGCATGACGGGTCCTAGTTCAGCCACACAAGCCAGCATTGCAGTCGTGCGCAGGTTCACTTTGATCTGCCCTACTCAGATCAGATCAAAGTGTGATGACCTGGACTAGTCAGGTGGTCACAGGGTTCTGCACAATCTTTCTCTTCCCGTGCAGGATTCAACCCCCCCATGATTCTGGGAACCCATCTTGGAGTACTACCTCCACCAGCATTCACAAATCCTAGATACACCTTGCACCACACCTGTCAGGCACACCAGTGGGCTGCTTAAGCTGGAATAGGGCCGTCCACCTAGGGGTCAGGCTGGGAGGTGGGAGGTGTCAGTTGAGTGGTAGCCCTCGAGCTGTGAGGAGCTCTGGAGGAAGCTGGGAGTTGCAGCTCCCAGGGGAGAAGCAGACTAGGTCGCAGACGGTGGTCGGACCCCTGGTCGCAGGGGATTGAGGCTAGGTGCCTGGGACCTGTCTTGGAGGACAGTCGGCAGTCTGGACCTAATCACTGGTGCCGGACTGAAGGCACGACTGGGTACACGGACCTTAGGTCGGGGAGAAGCTTCAGGTGACCCGGCAATTAACCTGCGAAGGACAGGGCCTTTATGGACTGTTCCCACGAAGCTCAGAGATCGGGGGCACTAGCGCAACAATGGGGATAGGGCTTTCCAAACAAGCGGCCCACTGAAATCCCAAGCGTGAGCTCCTGAGAGCAGCCTCTTTCACTTAGCCATAGTGGGGAGCTGGGCCCGGAAAGCTCCAAGCTGACAGGCCACAAAGCACACTCTAAATTACTGTGCCAGGAGGCAGTGCCATCAGTGCCAGCCCATACAGCATTGGTTTCCCCACAAGGTCTCCTTCAGCTCCAGCCCAACCACCCACTCTCTGAGAAGATCTGGCTATTTATGCTGCGCTAATCCTGCACCTGCGCACATCAGGCCTTGCCTCACAACCTAAACTAGAAGATCCAGGCCGGGATTAACCTCTTCACTGCTGCTCACCAGTGCAAAAGGCACATGTTCGGAGGGATATAGCTCCCATCCATCACCATACTCTTTACTGTGTCACATACCTCCTGTTTGTTCAAACCTGAGGGGGTAGACACATGCCTAATAGTGGACCTGGGACATGGCATCTGCATCCCCTGCAGCCTGCCTGATGTTCCCCTATACACTTGAAATTTTGCAGGGCCAGGAACCACCTGGTGACCCGAGCATTCCTCTCCATGGCCTGACTCATCCATGTAAGAGGGGAATGATCGTTCATCAGCGAAATGTCCTCCCCCAGCAAATAATAGCGGAGAGATTCGAGGGCCCACTTAATAGCGAGGCACTCCCTCTTCACTATACTGTACCTGGTTTCGGCTGGGATAAGCTTCCGCCTCAGGAAAACAATGGGATGCTCTTCTCCATTAACTCCCTGAGACAGCACTGCCCCCAGACCCACCTCCGAGGGGTCGGTCTATATGACAAACTCCTTTGTAAAGTCGGGCGTAATCAGAACAGGTATTTCACACAATACTGACTACAATGACACAAAAGCCTCCTCGGCCTGATCACTCCACCGTATCATTACGGACTTCTTCCCTTTAGGACAGTCCATCAATGGAGCCGATAGTGTGGCAAAGTCAGGAATAAACCGCCTGTAATATCCAACCAAACCCAAGAAAGATCTGAACGTATATAAATCCAGCGCAGACTTGTATTGAATAAAAAATATTTTCTTTCTTTATTGAAATAATTGAATGAATAAAATCCAGGGACGTGCAAGAGTAAATAAACTTTGTTTCCAAGAAAGATCTCACCTGTTTTGTTGTGAGGGGACGGGGCCAGTTTTTATTCGCCTCTATCTTGTCTATTTGATGACTCCTCGCCCAACAACATACCCCAGATACCGAGCTTCTTCCACACCTAGGGAACATTTTTTGGGTTGGCGATTAAGCCCGCTTGTCGGAGAGAATTCACTACTACCTGAATCTTTGGTTAGTGACTCTCTCAATCTGCACTACATTGTCATCAAGGTATGCTGAGGCACATCGGCGATTGGGACAGACGTCCATTAATCATTGGAATGTCGCTGGTGCATCACGTAAACCAAAAGGTAATACCTTATATTGATACAGCCGGTCAGGCGTTACAAAGGCTGTCTTCTCCTTGGCGGCCTCCATCAGGGGTACCAGCCAGTATTCCTTTGTGAGGTCCAGGGTTGAAAAGTACCGAGTTTACCCCAACCTCTCTATCAACTCATCCACCCGGGGCATGGGGGATGCAGCAAACTTAGATATTATGTTAAGTTTTTGGATGTCATTACAGAACCGCAGTGTACTGTCAAATTTAGGTGTTAGGACTATTGGGCTAGCCCACTCACTCCGGGATTCCTCAATGCCCTTTAGCTGTAGCATAGACTTTACCTCCTCAGAGATGGCTTGTAGCCGGGTGTCAGGCACCTGATATGGCTTTAGTCGGACTTTGGCCTGTGGCTCAGTAACAATGTCATATTGGGCTATGGAAGTATGACCAGGGAGCTCAGGGAAGACATCTGTATTCCAATTAACAAACTCTCGGGCCTCCTGAACCTGTTTAGGGGACAATATTTCAGGTATTTTAACCGTGGCGGAGGCTACTACCGAAACCACCAGAAGTAATGGAGCCTTTCCCACAGGAAACGCAGCCAGCAGATTGTAGTTACTATCACTGTCCCTATCCTTCCAGGATTTAACATGCTAAACCTGTCCTGGCTTTCTACGTCCCGGTTGGTGTAGCTTGTAGTTTACTGTCCCCACCTTCTCTATTACCTCGTAAGGACCCTGCCATCTTGAGAGGAATTTACTGTCTACGGTGGGTACAAGTACCAGCACTCGGTCACCAGAGTTATAAAGTTCTTACCCAAGCAGCTTGGTTATAGACCTGTCCCTGTGCTAGTTGTGCCGCCTCCATATGCTCCCGTACAAGTACCAGCACCTGGTCACCAGGGTTAGAAGGTTCTTACCCAAGCAGCTCGGATATAGACCCGTCCCTGTGCTAGTTGTGCCGCCTCCATATGCTCCCGTACAAGTACCAGCACCTGGTCACCAGGGTTAGAAGGTTCTTACCCAAGGAGCTCGGATATAGGCCCGTCCCTGTGCTAGTTGTACCGCCTCCATATGCTCCCGTACAAGTACCAGCACCTGGTCACCAGGGTTAGAAGGTTCTTACCCAAGCAGCTCGGATATAGACCTGTCCCTGTGCTAGTTGTGCCGCCTCCATATGCTCCCGTACAAGTACCAGCACCTGGTCACCAGGGTTAGAAGGTTCTTACCCAAGCAGCTTGGTTATAGGCCCGTCCCTGTGCTAGTTGTGCCGCCTCCATATGCTCCCGTACAAGTACCAGCACCTGGTCACCAGGGTTAGAAGGTTCTTACCCAAGGAGCTCGGATATAGGCCCGTCCCTGTGCTAGTTGTACCGCCTCCATATGCTCCCGTACAAGTACCAGCACCTGGTCACCAGGGTTAGAAGGTTCTTACCCAAGCAGCTCGGATATAGACCTGTCCCTGTGCTAGTTGTGCCGCCTCCATATGCTCCCGTACAAGTACCAGCACCTGGTCACCAGGGTTAGAAGGTTCTTACCCAAGGAGCTCGGATATAGGCCCGTCCCTATGCTAGTTGTACCGCCTCCATATGCTCCCGTACAAGTACCAGCACCTGGTCACCAGGGTTAGAAGGTTCTTACCCAAGCAGCTCGGATATAGACCTGTCCCTGTGCTAGTTGTGCCGCCTCCATATGCTCCCGTACAAGTACCAGCACCTGGTCACCAGGGTTAGAAGGTTCTTACCCAAGCAGCTTGGTTATAGGCCCGTCCCTGTGCTAGTTGTGCCGCCTCCATATGCTCCCGTACAAGTACCAGCACCTGGTCACCAGGGTTAGAAGGTTCTTACCCAAGCAGCTCGGATATAGGCCCGTCCCTGTGCTAGTTGTGCCGCCTCCATATGCTCCCGTACAAGTGGCAGAAGTTTCCATTCTCTCCTGCATTTTAGCGACATGTTCGATCACTCTTGTGTGGGGTGGGCTGGTGCGCTCATGCTTCTGTAGCTACATCTAGCAACCCCCGGGGATCTCTGCCGTACAATAGCTCGAAGTGTGAGAACCCCGGGGATGCCTGGGGCACATAACTCTTAGGGAGGCTTTTCGGTACCAAACATCTCTAAATATTGTTGGGCTACTCATTTAAGAAGGATTCCAAATATTTTGTTTTCAAGTATCTTTTGTTAATTAATTTAGGGGTTATATGAAGCTGGTTTACATTAGATGTTATTATGAGTACGTATTTATTTTGCACCTTGTATATATTACATGGTTGCTAGTATGTGTCATATGCTTTAGGAATTAGGGGTGGTAGCAGGTTTTTATATATTTTTTCATCTCTCTGGTTTTTGTTTATTTATATATGTATTTTTTAATTCATTATATATTTTTTTTCTTTACCAGTATTCTAAATTTGTTATATTATAAAACTGATAAGTAAGTTTAATGAGTTCAGGATGAGAGATAATAACTGATTACAAAATGTAAATATTTTTATAGACTATAATCATTTTACTACGTATTGTTGGTATATCTACATACTCTTCTTGTTTAATATTTATTGGATAACTTACTATATGGGTAAGCCAATGACATAGTGAATATTTTGGAGGTATATATTTTTGCTTTATAATTGGATTGAATTTATCTAGTTTTTGATTGATATTTTTGGTTTCTTGGTGACTCCCTCATTGGTGCACCTGTTCCTGCTTTCTCCTCCCGTTCCTTTGAGCGTTTGGCATGGTGGTTGGTTTTATTTAGCTGTCACTTTAGTTGTTTGTGTCATGATTAAGAACATTTCTGTTGGAAACGCATAGACCGGACGATGTCTATGTGTTAACTTATGGAGTAAATAGAGGTAAAGGTGTTTATGAATTATCTGTGGACGCTGGTTTTCCTCTACTGTGGATTGCTTCTGCCCAGGAACCGGCCTGACTTATTCTGTGCACCGTGTCCTCTGAGATGTCCTAACCTACTACGGGGAGCGGAACTGGTCTCTTTTTTCTATGTCAGTATGATAGCCCGCTCAGTATTATTCCCAACTCAGTGTGATCCCCCCCCCAAAGTATGAAGTCCCTCACTCAGAAGAGGCCCCCAAAGCCCACCCTGCACTCAGTACCATGATGCCACAGTCCTCCCCCACTCAGTATAGGGACCCCCGCAGCCCTACGCTCAGCATAGGGGCCTCCACAGCCCTACACTCAGTATAGGGGCCCCCGCAGCCCTACACTCAGCATAGGGGCCCCCGCAGCCCTACACTCAGTATAGGGGCTCCCGCAGCCCTACGCTCAGCATAGAGGCCTCCACAGCCCTACACTCAGTATAGGGGCCCCCGCAGCCCTACACTCAGCATAGGGGCCCCCGCAGCCCTACACTCAGTATAGGGACCCCCGCAGCCCTACACTCAGTATAGGGGCCCCCGCAGCCCTACACTCAGTATAGGGGCTCCCGCAGCCCTACGCTCAGCATAGAGGCCTCCACAGCCCTACACTCAGTATAGGGACCCCCGCAGCCCTACACTCAGCATAGGGGCCTCCACAGCCCTACACTCAGTATAGGGGCTCCCGCAGCCCTACGCTCAGCATAGAGGCCTCCACAGCCCTACACTCAGTATAGGGGCCCCCGCAGCCCTACACTCAGCATAGGGGCCCCCGCAGCCCTACACTCAGTATAGGGGCCCCCGCAGCCCTACGCTCAGTATAGGGGCCCTCACAGCCCTACACTCAGTATAGGGGCTCCCACAGCCCTACGCTCAGTATAGCGGCCCCAGCAGCTCTATTCTTAGTATAGGGGCTCCCACAGCCCTACGCTCAGTATAGGGGCCCCCACAGCCCTACACTCAGTATAGGGGCCCCCGCAGCTCTATTCTTAGTATAGGGGCTCCCACAGCCCTACACTCAGTATAGGGGCTCTCGCAGCCCTACACTCAGTATAAGAGCCTCCGAAGCCCTACACTCAGCATAGGGGCTCCCGCAGCCCTACACTCAGTATAGGGGCTCCCGCAGCCCTACACTCAGTATAGGGGCCCCTGCAGCCCAACACTCAGTATAGGGGCCCCTGCAGCCCTAAACTCAGCATAGGGGCCCCCGCAGCCCTACACTCAGTATAGGGGCTCCCGCAGCCCTACACTCAGTATAGGCGCTCCCGCAGCCCTACGCTCAGTATAGGCGCTCCCGCAGCCCTACACTCAGCATAGGGGCCCCCGCAGCCCTACACTCAGTATAGGGGCTCCCGCAGCCCTACACTCAGTATAGGCGCTCCCGCAGCCCTACGCTCAGTATAGGCGCTCCCGCAGCCCTACACTCAGCATAGGGGCCCCCGCAGCCCTACGCTCAGTATAGGCGCTCCCGCAGCCCTACACTCAGTATAGGGGCCCCCGCAGCCCTACACTCAGTATAGGGGTCCCCGCAGCCCTACGCTCAGTATAGGCGCTCCCGCAGCCCTACACTCAGTATAGGGGCTCCCGCAGCCCTACGCTCAGTATAGGCGCTCCCGCAGCCCTACACTCAGCATAGGGGCCCCGCAGCCCTACACTCAGCATAGGGGCCCCCGCAGCCCTACACTCAGTATAGGGGCTCCCGCAGCCCTACGCTCAGTATAGGCGCTCCCGCAGCCCTACACTCAGCATAGGGGCCCCGCAGCCCTACACTCAGCATAGGGGCCCCGCAGCCCTACACTCAGCATAGGGGCCCCGCAGCCCTACACTCAGCATAGGGGCCCCCGCAGCCCTACACTCAGTATAGGGGCCCCAGAACTACTGACATTTGAAAAAAATAAACACTCGTTCCATCATCCTCTTCCCCGCCGCTGCCGGAGTCTGTGCAATGTGAGTGCTGAGTGCCCGGTGGATCAGGGAGCCAATGTATGTGTGTCCTGAGGAAGTGTCTGCATTATTATTATTTATTATTATGGCGCCATTTATTCCATGGCGCTTTACATGTGGAGGGGTGTACATAATAGGGACAAGTACAATAATCCTAAACACTACAAGGCACAGACGGGTGCAGGAGGACGGATTAGGCAGGCGCTTAGTTGTGTAGAGAGACCGCAGATACGTTGTGTTTTTACAATGGATCCATAGAGTCCGGACGGCCATGTTTCCATCCTGCCTGCGGTCACGATCAGCCGCCGACCTATGAGGCCATCCGACCAGATACTTCAGCACAGTCCGTAAAAATAAGACTCTTTTTTTTTTTTTTTGCGTTGTCCGTAAAAAATATTTCAGGCTTGTGTGATTATTTTGAAGCTGATGAAACTCCTCTGGATTATTATTATCCTCCAGTGCGTGCCGCCGTGTGGTGAGGATCTGGGCTGAGAACGCTCCTCTGGATTATTATCCTCCAGTGCCGCCGCCGTGTGGTGAGGATCCGGGCTGGACGCTCCTCTGGATTATTATCCTCCAGTGCCGCCGCCGTGTGGTGAGGATTCTGGGCTGAGAACGCTCCTCTGGATTATTATCCTCCAGTGCCGCCGCCGTGTGGTGAGGATCTGGGCTGGACGCTCCTCTGGATTATTATCCTCCAGTGCCGCCGCCGTGTGGTGAGGATCCGGGCTGGACGCTCCTCTGGATTATTATCCTCCAGTGCCGCCGCCGTGTGGTGAGGATCTGGGCTGGACGCTCCTCTGGATTATTATCCTCCAGTGCCGCCGCCGTGTGGTGAGGATCTGGGCTGGACGCTCCTCTGGATTATTATCCTCCAGTGCGTGCCGCCGTGTGGTGAGGATCTGGGCTGGACGCTCCTCTGGATTATTATCCTCCAGTGCCGCCGCCGTGTGGTGAGGATCTGGGCTGGACGCTCCTCTGGATTATTATCCTCCAGTGCCGCCGCCGTGTGGTGAGGATCCGGGCTGAGGACGCTCCTCTGGATTATTATCCTCCAGTGCCGCCGCCGTGTGGTGAGGATCTGGGCTGGACGCTCCTCTGGATTATTATCCTCCAGTGCCGCCGCCGTGTGGTGAGGATCTGGGCTGGACGCTCCTCTGGATTATTATCCTCCAGTGCCGCCGCCGTGTGGTGAGGATCCGGGCTGAGGACGCTCCTCTGGATTATTATCCTCCAGTGCCGCCGCCGTGTGGTGAGGATCTGGGCTGGACGCTCCTCTGGATTATTATCCTCCAGTGCCGCCGCCGTGTGGTGAGGATCCGGGCTGAGGACGCTCCTCTGGATTATTATCCTCCAGTGCCGCCGCCGTGTGGTGAGGATCCGGGCTGAGGACGCTCCTCTGGATTATTATCCTCCAGTGCCGCCGCCGTGTGGTGAGGCCCTGGGCTGAGGACGCTCCTCTGGATTATTATCCTCCAGTGCCGCCGCCGTGTGGTGAGGATCTGGGCTGAGGACGCTCCTCTGGATTATTATCCTCCAGTGCCGCCGTGTGGTGAGGATCTGGGCTGAGGACGCTCCTCTGGATTATTATCCTCCAGTGCCGCCGTGTGGTGAGGATCCGGGCTGAGGACGCGGATCTCCGAGAATCCTGAGGCTTTTACACTGGGTCTGTATAAAATATTGTCTGTCGGGGATTTTTTGATAATCAGTCCAGAAAAAATAAAAAGCCATGTTGTTTCCCACAGCCCCTACCTCAGAGCAGACAGTGTGTGCTGGGGTGGCCGGACATTTACTCTTCTGTCCCCGGCCCCTACCTCAGAGCAGACAGTGTGTGCCGGGGTGGCCGGACATTTACTCCTCTGTCCCCGGCCCCTACCTCAGAGCAGACGGTGTGTGCCGGGGTGGCCGGACATTTACTCCTCTGTCCCCGGCCCCTACCTCAGAGCAGACAGTGTGTGCCGGGGTGGCCGGACATTTACTCCTCTGTCCCCGGCCCCTACCTCAGAGCAGACGGTGTGTTCCGGGGTGGCCGGACATTTACTCCTCTGTCCCCGGCCCCTACCTCAGAGCAGACGGTGTGTGCCGGGGTGGCCGGACATTTACTCCTCTGTCCCCGGCCCCTACCTCAGAGCAGACGGTGTGTGCCGGGGTGGCCGGACATTTACTCCTCTGTCCCCGGCCCCTACCTCAGAGCAGACGGTGTGTGCCGGGGTGGCCGGACATTTACTCCTCTGTCCCCGGCCCCTACCTCAGAGCAGACGGTGTGTGCCGGGGTGGCCGGACATTTACTCCTCTGTCCCCGGCCCCTACCTCAGAAAAGACGGACATTTACTCTTCTGTCCCCGACCCCTACCTCAGAGCAGACAGTGTGTGCCGGGGTGGCCAGACATTTACTCCTCTGTCCCCGGCCCCTACCTCAGAGCAGACAGTGTGTGCCGGGGTGGCCGGACATTTAGGGTATGTGCGCACGTTGCTTTTTACCTGCTTTTTACCGCTTTTTCTTCTGCGCTGTTTAATGCCAAAATGGATGTGTTCTTCTATTCAAGCAAAGTCTATGGGAATTTGGGTTTCTTGTTCACACTATGTTGTTCAAAATGCTGCCTTTTTGTGGCAGAACTTTGGTCAAAAACTCAGCTTTGCAGTGCAAAAACCAAATGGCAAAAACAATTGACATGTTGCTTCTTTGAAAAGCTGAGTTTTTGACCAAAGTTCTGCCACAAAAAGGCTGCATTTTGAACAACAATAGTGTGAACAAGAAACCCAAATTCCCATAGACTTTGCTTGAATAGAAGAACACATCCATTTTGGCATTAAACAGCGCAGAAGAAAAAGCAGCAAAAAAGCAGGTAAAAAGCAGGTAAAAAGCAACGTGCGCACATACCCTTACTCCTCTGTCCCCGGCCCCTACCTCAGAGCAGACAGTGTGTGCCGGGGTGGCCAGACATTTACTCCTCTGTCCCCGGCCCCTACCTCAGAGCAGATGGTGTGTGCCGGGGTGGCCGGACATTTACTCCTCTGTCCCCGACCTCTACCTCAGAGCAGACAGTGTGTGCCGGGGTGGCCGGACATTTACTCCTCTGTCCCCGACCCCTACCTCAGAGCAGACAGTGTGTGCCGGGGTGGCCGGACATTTACTCCTCTGTCCCCGGCCCCTACCTCAGAAAAGACGGCATGTGCCGGGGTGGCCGGACATTTACTCCTCTGTCCCCGGCCCCTACCTCAGAGCAGACAGTGTGTGCCGGGGTGGCTGGACATTTACTCCTCTGTCCCCGACCCCTACCTCAGAGCAGACAGTGTGTGCCGGGGTGGCCAGACATTTACTCCTCTGTCCCCGACCCCTACCTCAGAGCAAACAGTGTGTGCCGGGGTGGCCGGACATTTACTCCTCTGTCCCCGGCCTCTACCTCAGAGCAGACGGTGTGTGCCGGGGTGGCCGGACATTTACTCCTCTGTCCCCGGCCTCTACCTCAGAGCAGACGGTGTGTGCCGGGGTGGCCGGACATTTACTCCTCTGTCTCCGGCTTCTACCTCAGAGCAGACAGTGTGTGCCGGGGTGGCCGGACATTTACTCCTCTGTCCCCGGCCCCTACCTCAGAGCAGACGGTGTGTGCCGGGGTGGCCGGACATTTACTCCTCTGTCCCCGGCCCCTACCTCAGAGCAGACGGCGTGTGCCAGGGTGGCTGGACATTTACTCCTCTGTCCCCGGCCCCTACTTCAGAGCAGACGGTGTGTGGCGGGGTGGCCGGACATTTTTATTATTATTATTTATTATTATTATTATTATTATTATAGCGCCATCAATTCCATGGCGCTTTACATGTGGAAGGGGTGTACATAATAGGGACAAGTACAATAATCATAAACAGTACAAGGCACAGATAGGTACAGGAGGAGAGAGGACCCTGCCCGCGAGGGCTCACAGTCTACAGGAGGAGAGAGGACCCTGCCCGCGAGGGCTCACAGTCTACAAGGGATAGGTGAGGATACAGGAGGTGAGGGTAGAGCTGATTGTGTGGCGCTGTATCAGACTGAGGGTTATGGCAGGTTGTAGTCTTGTCGGAAGAGGTGGGTCTTTAGGTTCCTTTTGAAGCTTGGCAAGGTAGGCGAGAGTCTGATGTGTTGTGGCAGAGCATTCCAGAGTATGGGGGATGCACGGGAGAAATCTTGGATGTGATGGTGGGAAGAGGAGATGAGAAGGAGATCTTGTGAGGATCTGAGGTTGCGTGCAGGTAGGTACCGGGAGACTAGGTCACAGATGTAGGGAGGAGACAGGTTGTGGATGGCTTTGTATGTCATGGTTAGTGTTTTGAACTGGAGTCGTTGGGCAATGGGAAGCCAGTGAAGGGATTGGCAGAGAGGAGAGGTCGGGGAGTAGCGGGGGGACAGGTGGATGAGCCGGGCAGCATAGTTTAGAATAGATTGTAGGGGTGTGAGACTGTTAGAAGGGAGGCCACAGAGCAGGAGGTTGCAATAATCCAGGTGGGAGATTATAAGGGCATGTACTAATGTTTTTGCAGCTTCTTGGGAAAGGAGTGTTCGGATCCGTGAAATATTTTTAAGTTGGAGGCGGCAGAAGGTGAAGAGGGCTTGGATGTGTGGCTTGAAAGAGAGATGAGTCTAGGATTACTCCCAGGCAGCGAGCACGTGGCACTGGGGAAAGTGAGCAGCCATTGACATTGATGGATATGTCAGGTGGGGGGGGTTGAGTGAGGAGGAGGAAAGATGATGAATTCTGTTTTGTCCATGTTCAGTTTTAGGAATCGAGCAGAGAAAAAGGATGAAATAGCAGACAGACATTGTGGGAATCTGGTTAGTAGGGAGGTGATGTCAGGTCCAGAGAGGTAGATCTGTGTGTCATCGGCGTAGAGATGATACTGGAAGGCGTGGGACTCTATGAGCTGTCCCAGGCCAAAAGGTGTAAATGGAGAACCTCAGGGGTCCAAGAACTGAACCTTGGGGGACCCCGACAGATAGGGGGCGAGATGAGGAAGTGGTGTGAGAGTGGGAGACGCTGAAAGTTCGGTCGGTTAGGTATGAGGAGATCCAAGATAGGGCCAAGTCTGTGATGCCCAGAGATGAGAGAATCTGTAATAGGAGGGAATGGTCTACTGTGTCGAAGGCAGAAGACAGGCCCAGGAGGAGGAGGACAGAGTAGTGTAGAGGGCAGAGGACAGGTCCAGGAGGAGGAGGACAGAGTAGTGTCGCTTGGCTTTGGCGGTTAGTAGGTCGTTGGTGACTTTGGTTAGGGCAGTTTCAGTGGAATGATGGGGTCGGAAGCCAGATTGTAACCGGTCAAAGAGGGAGCAGGAGGAGAGGTGTGAGGACAGTTCAAGATGGACATGCTGTTCCAGGAGTTTTGAGGCATAGGGGAGAAGTGATATGGGGTGATAGTGTGACACAGAGGAAGGGTCAAGGGAGCGCTTTTTGAGGATCGGTGTGATTGAGGCATGCTTAAAGCATGAAGGGAATACACCAGTTGTTAATGATAGGTTGAAGAGATGGGTTAGGGTCGGGAGGAGGACTGTGGTGAGATTGGGGATGAGGTGGGATGGGAGTGGATCGAGCAGGCAGGTCGTGAGATGTGATCTTGAGAGTAGAGTGGAAAGATGATCTTCTGCCATGGTGGAGAAGCTGGATTTGGAGGAAGAAGGCTGAGTAGTTGTGATGAGGGCCTGTGGTGATTGTGGGCCAAAGCTTGCTCTGATGTTGTCAATCTTCTGCTTGAAGAAAGAGGCAAAGTCTTCAGCTGAGATGGGAGGAGAGGGAGGTGGTGCTGGAGGATGGAGGAGAGGAGAGGGAGGTGGTGCTGGAGGACGGAGGAGAGGAGAGGGAGGTGGTGCCGGGGGATGGAGGAGAGGAGAGTGAGGTGGTGCTGGAGGACGGAGGAGAGGAGAGGGAGGTGGTGCCGGAGGACGTAGGAGAGGAGAGGGAGGTGGTGCCGGAGGACGTAGGAGAGGGAGGTGGTGCCGGAGGACGTAGGAGAGGAGAGGGAGGTGGTGACGGAGGAGAGGAGAGGGAGGTGGTGCTGGAGGACGGAGGAGAGGAGAGGGAGGTGGTGCCGGGGGACGGAGGAGAGAGGTGAAAGTGTTGAATAGCTGTTTAGGGTTGTGGGATAGAGAGGATATGAGGGATGAGAAGTAGGTTTGTTTTGCAGCAGTGAGTGTGGACTTGAAAGTGGTGAGAGCTTGTTTGTATGTAACGAAGTGCTCAGTGGAACGAGACCTCTTCCATCTGCGCTCAGCAATTCTGGAAGCCCATCTCAATTCTTTAGTCTGGCTTGTGTGCCAGGGTTGCCTGTTGATTGTGCAGGTTTTGGTGTGTGTGAGGGGGCAGCTAATTCGAGAGCTGCAGAGATGGTAGTGTATAAAGTGGCAGCAGCATCTGCATTGTTTGAAGAAGCAAAGTCTGCGAGAGGGAAAAGGGACTGAGAAAGTGCGTGCAAGTCAAGGTGATTGAGATTTCTGCGGGGGTGTGAAAGTTTGTGGAGGGGGGGTTGTGTACTTGGAGAAGAGAGGGAAGAGAATGTGAGTAGGTTGTGGTCAGACAGGGGGAGAGGCGAGTTAGAGAGGGTAGATAGGGAACAGAGGCGAGTGAAGATGAGGTCCAGCGTGTGGCCATCTTTGTGAGTAGCTGCAGAAGACCATTGGGTGAGACTGAAGGAGGAAGTGAGAGTTAGAGGCTTAGAGACAGATGAGTGGAAAGTGTCAATGGGGATGTTAAAGTCACCCATAAAGATGGTGGGGATGTCGGTGGAAAGGATGTGTAGTAGCCAGGTGGTGAAATGGTCAAAAAAGGCAATGGCTGGCCCTGGGGGGCGATAAATGACAGCCGGTTGGAGGGGGCGTAGATGCGTACGGAGTGCACCTCAAAAGATGGAAGAGTAACAGAGGGTGGTAGTAGAATTGGTGTAAAGGAGCATTGGTCGGACAGGAGCAAACCAACTCCTCCACCATGCTTGTTACTGGGGCGGGGGTGTGAGAGAGTTGGAGACCGCCATAAGAAAGTGCAGCAGGAGAGGCAGCGTCAGAGGGGGCGAGCCGGGAGAGGCAGCGTCAGAGGGGGCGAGCCGGGAGAGGCAGCGTCAGAGGGGGCGAGCCGGGAGAGGCAGCGTCAGAGGGGGCGAGCCGGGAGAGGCAGCGTCAGAGGGGGCGAGCCGGGAGAGGCAGCGTCAGAGGGGGCGAGCCGGGAGAGGCAGCGTCAGAGGGGGCGAGCCGGGAGAGGCAGCGTCAGAGGGGGCGAGCCGGGAGAGGTAGTGTCAGAGGGGGTGAGCCAGGTTTCTGTGATGGCGAGGAAGGAGAGTTTATTAGTGATGAAAAGATCATGAATGTAGGAAAGTTTGTTGCAGACAGAGCGAGCGTTCCATAGAGATCCTGTTATTGGGACTGGGGGAGTGGGGGCTGGGTGGATGGGTATGAGGTTAGAGAGGTTGCGGAAATTTGTGATAGGTTGTGGATGGCAGTTAGATGTGACAATGGGGATGTGGTGAGGAGGGCCAGGATTAGGAGAGATATCTCCAGCAGTGAGGATAAGCAGAGTGTTAGTAGGTGGGAGCAGGCGAGGCCGTGAGGTGGCCGTGTGTGTCTGGAGACACTTGGTGTAAAGTGGAGGAACAGATCTGAGGAGAGGGTGAGATGGGTGGAGAGGATGGAGGGTGAGATGGGTGGGGAGGATGGAGGGTGAGATGGGTGGGGAGGATGGAGGGTGAGATGGGTGGAGAGGATGGAGGGTGAGATGGGTGGGGAGGATGGAGGGTGAGATGGGTGGGGAGGATGGAGGGGGAGATGGGTGGGGAGGATGGAGGGGGAGATGGGTGGGGAGGATGGAGGGGGAGATGAATAGCTCATTACTGGGTGTAGGGATTAGAGGGGAAAGTAGAAAGTGAAGTATTATAGAGGTGAAAGTAAAAACACACACATACATTGTTTACTGTGACCATGTATCCAGTTACCTTCTGGCCTAATTCATTTTCTGCACACTTACGGATCCACACGCCGACAGTGTGGTACAGCTATATAGTGTTAGGCCCCACTCACACTTGCGCTATTTTCACGCAAACGGACTCCGTCACTACTGTATTACAGTTCATTTATTTACAGTGTAAGCGCGACACCATGTGGACACATGCGGGTAGTGCATGAGTCATGCTGTCGCTCTTGCACTGTAAATAAATGAACTGTAAACATTAGTGACGGAGTACAGAAGGGCACACTCTAAGGCTATGTGCGCACTAGAAATGTGAAGTTTCTCAAGAAAATTTCTTGAGAAACTTCTGCCAGTGAAAGATTTCCGGACCTGCGGAAAAAATCCGCACCAAATCCGCATGCGTTTTTGCCGCGAATTTGCCGCGGATTTACCGCAGGTTTGTCCCTGCAATAAATAATAAAGATAATCGATAGACAGATAATGGATAGAGGGAAAGATGGATAGATGAATAGATAGATAGATAGAGGGATAGATAGATAGATAGATAGAGGGATAGATAGATGAATAGATAGATAGAGGGATAGATGGATAGATAGATAGATAGATAGATAGATAGAGGCATAGATAGATAGATAGATAGATAGATAGAGGGATAGATAGATAGATAGAGGGATAGATAGATAGAGGGATAGATAGATAGAGGGATAGATAGATAGAGGGATAGATAGATAGAGGGATAGATAGATAGATAGATAGATAGATAGAGGGATAGATAGATAGATGAATAGATAGATAGAGGGATAGATAGATAGATAGATGGATAGATGGATAGATAGATGGATAGATGGATAGATAGAGGGATAGATAGATAGAGGGATAGATAGATAGATAGATAGATAGATAGATAGATAGATGAGAAAAACCTATATAATGTTCCACCTCCCTGCATTTTCTAAGCTGGCACCCTTTAGTGACTTTCATGTGGCACTTAGGCTACTTTCACACCTCCGGTTTTTGCTATGCGGCACAATCCGGCACTTTGCATGAAAATCGCAACCGGTTTTTTTTGCTGCCGGTTGCGATTTTCCTGCATAGACTTTAATTAGTGCCGCATTGTGCCGCATGGCCTTGCGTTCCGTCCGTTTTTTGCCGCATGCGGCAGATGTAGCCGATGCGGCGGCCGGATGGAACGTTGCCTGGCACGTTTTTTCGTGCGGCAAAAAAAAACGCATCGCGCCGCATTCGGCCGATGCGGCACATTTTTCAATACATGCCTATGGCGGCCGGATGCGGCGCGATGCGGCAATAACCGCATCCGGCCGCCGCATGCGGTTTTTGCCACTGCGCATGCTCAGTAGCATGACGCAAGCGGCAAAAACCGGACTGGCCGCAAAGGAAAAACCTATGCAAAGGATGCGGTGTTTTCACCGCATCCGTTGCATAGCTTGCACAGCCGGATTGAGCCGCAGAGCTCAAGCCGGATGTGTGAAAGTAGCCTAAAGGGTGCTTAGCCTTGTATTTAGCCATAAAATAAATAATTAAAAAAAAATGACGTGAGGTCCCCCCATTTTTTGTAGCCAGCTAGGGTAAAGCAGACGGCTGCAGCCTGCAGACCACCGCTGGCAGCTTCACCTTGGCTGATAATCCAAAACAGTGGGCACCCCACGCTGTTATTTTAAATTATATAAATAATTTAAAACAAAAAACGTGGGGTCCCCCCCATATTGGATCACCAGCCAAGGTAAAGCGGACAGCTGGGGTCTGATATTCTCAGACTAGGGAGGTCCACTGTTATTGGACACTCCCCAGCCTAAAAATAGCAGGCCGCAGCCGCCCCAGAAGTGGCGCATCCATTAGACGTGCCAATCCTGGCGCTTTGCCCCAGCTCATCCCGCGCCCTGGTGCGTTGGCAAACGGGGTAATATATGGGGTTGATGCCAGATGTGTAATGTCACCTGGCATCAAGCCCTGGGGTTGGTGAGGTCAGGCGTCTATCAGATACCCGACATCACCAACCCAGTCAGTAATAATTAAAAAATAGACAACAAAAAAAGTTTTATTTGAAAAAACACTCCCCAAAACATTCCCTCTTTAACCAATTTATTGAAAAGAGCACAATCAATTCCACGTCCGGCGTAATCCAATAAGGGGGGGGGGGGCACGGCGATCCATACCATAGTCGCTGTCCCAGTCAATGAAAAACAGAATGTTCCCCATTGGCTGGGAGAGCAATGCAGTGACCTGAGCTAACATCAATAGGTCAGCTCAGGTCACTGCAGGGGATGACGAGCGCTGCCATCAGGAGCATAGATGAGATCATTACCTTCTGTGATCATCTCCTGTACTGCTGACGTCAGCGCTGTCACTGACTTATCGCGAGAGCCCGTGACGTCACCGCTAGTGACAGTCTCGGGCCGCTCGCGAGTCGGCCCTAGACAGCAGGGACAGCGCTGACGTCAGGAGGCAGGAGATCGTCACAGCAGGTAATGATCTCACCTCCTGACAGCAGCGATCGTCATCCCCGCGGCTCCCAGCACTGCAGGATGTCAGTGTCTGCCTGCGCTGCCGTGTGACAGGCTGCTGACACTGCGGGCAGACACTGACACTGCAGTGCAGGCAGCCGCGAGGCCGGAGCAGGACACAGACTGCACGGGCACCTGGAGGTCGCACGGAAGTGCTTCTGTGCGGCGTCCAGGGAGTGTGACGTGTGTTTCCTCTGCTCCTCTTCCTGGCATAATGACATCGCTTCCTGCAAAACCGCAGGCAGCGATGGGCATTACCGCAGGTAAATCGCGGCTATTCCGGTGGTATACCGCACATCATTGCTACCTGCGGAATACCCCCGGAATACCCCCGGTACCTGCGGAAATTAATGGACATGCACATTTTCTCAAGAAAGTTTCTCGAGAAAATTTTCTCAAGAAATTTTCTTGAGAAAAATCCGCACAGTGCGCACAGCTATTTTTTTTTCTCATTGAATTTCATGGGAAATGTCTGCACAAAGATTGCAGACATTTCTCAAGAAATTTCCGGGGCAAATCCGCGGGTAAATCCGCGGGAAAAACGGTCTAGTGCGCACATAGCCTAACACTAGACAATGTTGCCAAACAGTAGTTAATAAATTATAGTATGCGAGGTGAATGTACTAACTAACATTCAGATCCCCATAAATATTAATTAATAATTGAACGTGGAGAGAATCATAAGTTAAGAGATTTCATTCATCAAATATTATTATTGAATAAATCCTCTCCTAGAATCCTAAATCACATATTAATTCATAAATATAATTAGAAGAAAAAAACAAAGGGTGAATAGGTAGTAGATATTAAACTGACTATGGATTTTTTCTTGCAAAATCGGGCCGCACATAGAGAACAATTAATGATTGATTTATTAGATAACCGTACTGAGGACACAGAAATTAATACAGAAGATGTCATTAGATTGAATGAAGTAGAAAAGAAAAACATGGCTGAATTATTTTCCCAATATGAACGGAAATGTAAAATAGAGATCAATAATCACATTGATAAAATGTTTTTTGACAGATATTTAATAGAAAGAGTCATCCCTAATGAATATAAATTTAATCAACAATGCCCTTTTCCCCAGGATAAAGAATTTATCAAAAGATGGGAAGACTATTCCTTTTCCTTCTCACAGGGATTACTAAAATTAATCAGTAAGAATAATAAAATAGTAGAAGAGGCTTTACAAGATATTAATAAATTAAAACAACAATTAGAGATATACTCTCCCTCAAACGATTACAAAGAAATAGACTTAATTTTGAGAATTACACTCAGGAAATATGAGGAAGAGACAATAAAGAAAAAAGCTATTAAATATCTGAAAGAAAAAAAATGAAATATTTAGGGAATTAGATACTATGGAGGTTGAGGATTATAATGATATAGAAATAATGAACAGCAATAAAATAAAAATGAAACAACAAAACCCAAAACAGATCAAAGAAAAAGAAAAAACTAATGATTTAATTAAACACACATATAAAAGCAATGAACATCCATTAAACGACATGATATCTGAAAAACAAAAAGTATTATGAACAGCATAAATCCAAACTAAAGACTAGTCAGATAAAAAAAGACTATAATGATGAAAAGGATTAAAGAAAAATCTCCCACCCCAAATACAATAGAATCCCCTATAACATTCGGATCCCCACAGAACGAACCCCTTCAGAGTATTAATATAGAGACATCCAACGAGACTGAAAATAGACTAATAACAGAAATAGAAACAGAAAGTAATTTTAATGCAGCACTGACCCCCACACAGATCAATACTAATACATCAACACAAATCAATGAAGTGCAACACAGCAACGATAATATAGTAAATATAGAGTCCACCCATTATCCTAATTTATCCCTATTTACAAGATTCTACACAACTAAATTCAAATACACCGATTTTTCCAATAGAACCACAAAAGATTAATAACCAAAGAAAAAATGAAAACAATATGAAAATCACGCAGTTTTTTCAATTGGCTCCAGGCCGCCACCGCAAGAGAAAAAGAGGAGGAGGGGGTGCAGAGGATGAATTAAATTTAACCGAGGGAGAAAAAGACATGCAGGAGCTGACCCCGAAGAAAACAGATAATACAGCCCAAATAAACGAAATATTAGGACAAACAAATTCTGTTAAAGAAAAAGAAGAAAAAATAGGGATATTCAATATTTCCAGTTATAAATTATCAGATAATGAAAAATCCCTACTTGAACACGGTCTCTCCTTTAGCCCGACCTCAAGCCTTGACAACTTTGCATTATATCTTGATCTAAATGAATTCTTTAAGAAATTAACAGTGCAACGTCACTTTCTAATAGAGGAAAAGGGAAAACAGGGGATTTGCCCCATACAGGGACAAACTGATAATGAAAAATCACCCAGGCAGGTAAAACATGTAAACCCAAAAAATGTTAAAAGTAAATTCTATCCTTTACATCACAAAGGTTCCCATATTGAGACCTTTCAACAGTTAAAGGGGTTATCCGGCTTCTTTGACATTTTTTTTTTATTTCCCTATTGGGCTACATTTGGGCAGGTAAGTAGATAGAGACCACTTACCTGCCCTGCTGTCAGCCCCTCTCCCCCGGCTCAGAGTGGTCATGTGACCGCTCCTGCCGCGATTTTGCTGCTTCCGGTCATTTCATGTCTACATGGGCAGGGCCATGTTGACATGCAAATGTGGAACAGCATGTCACCTCCCTGCTGGGCTGTACAGTGTGATGAGCCCCGCCCCCTTCCCTGCACCCTCCCACACATTCCCCCCGCACCTCCAGTAACCTCCCCCTGCACTGCTGTGGGGTCCGTGACCTGGGGGAGGGGCCTAGCGGCGGCTGCACACGGTGTCAGCGCCAGTACCGGGCCCCCTGCCCAGGATCGCACATTCAAATGTACCGGCATCACAGATCACAGATCACCGATGCCGGTACATTTGAAAGTGCTGATGAGAAGCAGCGCAGCGCAGCTTCTCATCACTGTCCCTCCCGCTGTCTGTGCTCTCTGCAGCACAGCGGTGACGTCACTACTGTGCTGAAGAGAACACAGACAGCGCACGAACGTGCAGGAGCGGCGGGGACCGAGGACGGGTGAGTATGTACTCCACATGTGTTCCCTATGGGGATGGGGGGGGTTGCAGAGCCATGTGTGTGCGTGTACGGTGCAGAGCCATGTGTGTGCGTGTACGGTGCAGAGCCATGTGTGTGCGTGTACGGTGCAGAGCCATGTGTGTGCGTGTACGGTGCAGAGCCATGTGTGTGCGTGTACGGTGCAGAGCCATGTGTGTGCGTGTACGGTGCAGAGCCATGTGTGTGCGTGTACGGTGCAGAGCCATGTGTGTGCGGTGCAGAGCCATGTGTGTGCGTGTGCGGTACAGAGCCATGTGTGTGCGTGTGCGGTACAGAGCCATGTGTGCGCGTGTACGGTACAGAGCCATGTGTGCGCGTGTACGGTGCAAAGCCATATGTGCGCGTGTGCGGTACAGAGCCATATGTGTGCGTGTGCGGTACAGAGCCATATGTGTGCGTGTGCAGAGCCATATGTGTGCGTGTGCGGTACAGAGCCATATGTGTGCGTGTGCGGTACAGAGCCATATGTGTGCGTGTGCGGTACAGAGCCATATGTGTGCGTGTGCGGTACAGAGCCATATGTGTGCGTGTGCGGTACAGAGCCATGTGTGTGCGGTACAGAGCCATGTGTGTGCGCGTGTGCGGTACAGAGCCATGTGTGCGCGTGTGCGGTACAGAGCCATGTGTGTGCGTGTGCGGTACAGAGCCATGTGTGTGCGTGTACGGTGCAGAGCCATGTGTGTGCGTGTACGGTGCAGAGCCATGTGTGTGCGTGTACGGTGCAGAGCCATGTGTGTGCGTGTACGGTGCAGAGCCATGTGTGTGCGTGTACGGTGCAGAGCCATGTGTGTGCGTGTACGGTGCAGAGCCATGTGTGTGCGTGTGCGGTACAGAGCCATATGTGTGCGTGTGCAGAGCCATATGTGTGCGTGTGCAGAGCCATGTGTGTGCATGTACGGTGCAGAGCCATGTGTGTGCGTGTACGGTGCAGAGCCATGTGTGTGCGTGTACGGTGCAGAGCCATGTGTGTGCGTGTACGGTGCAGAGCCATGTGTGCGCGTGTACGGTGCAGAGCCCGATGTGGGGCTGTTATTTGCAATGCTGTAGTGATACCAGGTCAGGTGCTGGGGCAGAATATACTGACAGGGAATGTGTGTGCAGGGGGCGGGCAGGGGGCGGGGCTGGACACTGAGGCGGGGCTTGACCCTGGGGCGGGGCTGGACACTGGGGCCGGGCGGTGCCAGCTGTGACTGGGAGGTTTTGCACAGGAAGTGGTCAGTGCTGGAGCTGAATGTAAACAAGGAGCTGCAGAGAATAAAGGGTGAATTCAAGAGGAACAAAAGTTAGAAAACAAAAAATAACAATGTAGGTGTGATTTATATAACAATACAGCACAGATTAGCTTAACAAAAATGTTTGAGTTTATGTCGGACAACTCCTTTAATACTAAAGGACATCAGAACCATTGTCCCTCCTAAAAAAAGAAATAACCTAACCTATGAAGAAAGAAAGGCCATTACAACATTACGTGAAAATAACAATATAATCATTAAAAGAGCGGATAAAGGGGGTGGCATAGTGATAATGGATCGATCGTGGTATATCAATGAAGGGAATAGGCTACTCCATGATCTAGTGTACTATGAACCTTTAGAGAAAGACCCTTCAGCTTCAATTCTTTATGAATATAAGAAAATCATTCAAGAGGCCCATCAAAAAGGGCTATTGAACAAAAAAGAGAAGAAATTTCTAGATATTATTCACTATTCAATACCATATTTTTATTTTTTACCTAAAGTGCACAAAGATCCTAATAATCCCCCAGGCCGCCCAATTATATCGGGTATAAACTCCATGACAAGTCACCTATCCCACTACATAGATCTGTTTCTTCAAAGTTATGTATTAAAATTAGATTCCTATCTAAAAGATTCCACTCAACTGATTAGAGAGTTGATGGAGCTACCTTTATTAGAGAACAGCACCCTTCTCACATTGGATGTCTGCGCTTTATACAACAATATAGCACATGATAAGGGCTTACAAGCAGAGGAAATGGTACTATCCAGAGACACAGAAATATCTGACCCTCAAAAAAAAATTATTAACAGCAATCGAATTTATATTAGAGAACAATATTTTTACCTTTGAAGGATCCTACTATAGACAAACCAAAGGCTGTGCGATGGGGACGAGATTCGCACCCAGTTATGCAAATATATTTATGGGTGCATTTGAGTCATTCTCCATCGCACAGTCTAAATATGCGAAACATATAATGATGTACCGTCGTTTCATAGATGACCTGTTCCTGATCTGGAAAGGTCCTAAAAATATGGTGGAAGAATTTGTAAGGGACCTTAATAATAATAACTGGGGATTATCTTTCACAGCCACACATTCAGACAAGAAAATACAATACTTGGACATACAAATTATGGTGGATAAGACGGGAAAAATTACAACATCAACCTATTTTAAACCAGTAGATGTCAACAGCTATTTGAGATTTAACAGTGGTCATCTACCCAGATGGATCCAAAATATCCCATACGGACAATACAGAAGAGTGAGAAAAAAATTGCACAGATGATGATAATTTCAGAACAGAATCAAAAATTCTAAAAAAAACAGTTCTTGGAAAAGGGGTATCCAAAAAAACTATTACATGACGCCTATAAGAAAACTAATTCCCTCTCACAAGAGATCTGTATAAAACCCAAAAATAATACTCACACGGACATCAGCGAAAAGAATGACACGACTAAATTCATGAAATGGAGTCTGGTGACCACGTATTGTCAATCACGAATAATTATAGAAAACCTAGTGAAAAAATACTGGTTCATATTAAAGGGGGATCCTGTTTTATCAGTATATATCCCAAAAAAAACCATTATTATATATATAAAAAAAACAAATGTTTGGGGAACATGGTTGCACCCAGCAACACAACAGTAAAATTAAGAAAACCAATAATAGAAAATACTAATAAAAATGGATGTTATCCATGTCAAACATCCAAATGTATGTGCTGCAATGTGATAGCTAAAGGGGCAAAGACTTTCACATCTAAAATTACAGGTGAAACATTTCCAATAAAATTTAATTTGAACTGTCATTCAAAATATGTAATTTATCTGCTGGAATGTCCATGCGGTATACAATACGTTGGACGGACAGTACAAGAAATGCACCAGAGACTGAATAAGCACCGCCATAATATAAGATCGGGATATCAATTACATAGTATTTCCAAGCATTACAATAGCATACATAATAAAGACCCCAGCAAAATATCACTAATTATTATAGACCAAATCAATAGCAATGAACAGGATTCACTAGTAAGATTGATTAAGAAAGAAAGCTACTGCATATTTAAACTGGGTACTTTGGCTCCAGAAGGGCACAATCTAACACTAGACAATGTTGCCAAACAGTAGTTAATAAATTATAGTATGCGATGTGAATGAATGATGTCCAAGTGCAGTGATTTAAACAGATGTGCATGTGTATATATATATATATATATATATATATATATATATATATATATATATATATATATATATGTGTGTGTGTATATATTTATGTGTGTGTATATATATGATAAGGCAAATGTATGAAGGGTGATAATACCTCCCTTTATGTATGCTTTTATATTGATGTTGTAAAGGTTCAGATATTTAAGGGAATATACATTATTTATTACACTTGGTAAATAATTTTTAATACACTTGGGAATTATTTATTTATTTATATTATAATTATTTATTCGATTATATCTAAAAAAACAGCATGGTTTTAATATTGATTATTTTAATAGTACAGTATTTAATAGTATATTGTTTTAATAATACTATATTCTAACTAATGTTTTAATCAATGATAGAGAATTTTTGTTCCCCTGAAATTACTAATGGAATACTCTGATGTGAATTCCAGCCATCAGGGACTTTGAGGGTTAAAATTTCAATGATCAAGTAGCGGCACACCCAAAAGGTCCACTTTTTAATCTATATAAGAAGGTCTTATACTGCTCCTATTATACCTGATGAAAGCACTTCTGCTGAAACGTGTTGTATTAATGGGAGTATTTAAATAATAAAGTACAACAAATAATAGCAGCAGACGTCCTCACTGCGCTATGGATGGACAGTCGGTGTGGCAAAATGGGGAATTTAGTTCTTGAGCTGCTCCACTTTGCCCTCACACACAATTTTTTTCTTTTCAAGGATCAGTTTTATCTCCAGAGGCGCGGCACTGCGATGGGCGCGGCATGCGCGCCTTCGTACGCCAACCTCTTCCTGGGTTTCTGGGAGAGGTTGGTTTTTGGTGACGATGGCGCGGGTGCCAGCGCCCATGTGCAGTGCTGGCTGAGATACATTGATGATATTTTATTTTTTTGGAAGGGCTCGGTGGAGCAGCTCGAGAACTTTATGGGCTATCTAAATCGCAATGATTTCAATATAAAACTTACATATAAGTACAGCAGCAGTAGCGTTGATTTCTTGGACATCAAGATTGAGGTAGGCTCTGACCGCCTCATACAGACAGATGTCCATCGGAAGAACACTTCAGTCAACGCTCTGCTGCATGCGTCATCAGCCCATACCCCATCTACCATCCGTGCCATACCGACTGGCCAATTCCTGAGGATGAGGAGGATCTGTTCGTCGGACCATTCTTTTGAGTCACAGGCCTCAGACCTCAAGCGCCGCTTTAGGGACCGTGGTTATAGCAACCGGGTTATTAAGAAGGGCTATGTGAGGGCCAAGAAGACACCGCGTTCTCGGCTACTCTCCTATGCTCCTAGGATCGAGCCCAATGAGCCTGAACTAAGATTCATCGGGACGTTCAATCATGAGTGGGACACCATGAGGAGTATTTTAGCTAGGCACTGGCCTATCCTATTATCTGACCCCATACTATCGGGACTCCTGACTGGTGCTCCACTCATGACTGCACGACGTTCCCGGAATTTGAGGGATATGCTGGTTGTTAGCCATTACGTCCCCCCTGTCCAGAACCCCTTTGGTTCTAAAGGTCCACTTCTTGGGTGCTATAGGTGTGGCCATTGTCTGGCTTGTAAAAATCTGATCCGCACAAAAACTTTCACCTCCTCAGATGGTCTGAGGTCGTATGACATCAGACGTTATATCACGTGTGCTACCACACACGTGGTGTATCATGCCACATGCCCATGCTCCCTGATCTATGTAGGACTCACTTCCCGTGAACTTCGAGTTAGGATCAGGGAGCATGTGCGTGATATTGAAGCAGCCAGATCAGTGGAGGACATTACACTTCTGAAAACACTGCCCAGACACTTCAGGGCGCATCACAATTGCGACTCGTCCCTGTTAGTGATTCGGGGCATTGATTCAGTAAGTGGCGGATCCAGGGGGGGGGATTTAAAGAAAAAACTAGCGCAATGCGAAGCGAGATGGATCAGTACTCTAGACACCCTGGTCCCTAGGGGTCTGAATGAGACCATCTCCTTCGCGTCCTTCTTATAAATTATTCCGTCATCACCACTTTTGAATGCACTTTGGTGCATTTTTAACCTTTTTGAATTTTTCTTCCTGTCTTTTTTACCTCCTGGTTGTTTTATTGTCCATCCCTTTTTTCTTTCTTTTTTTGTTATTATTTTTATTTGTTTATTTTTTCATTTTTATATTTTATATCTATTTTTTGGCCGCTTTTGTCACATGGATTCTGATTTTCCTGTTTCTTTATACTCAGATTCGGATCCCTAGCGTGTGCTGTCTTTATATTCATGGAATTTCCATCTAAACTACTCATGCACGCTATTGATTGGACTTACGAAACAGTGAATCACATGAAGACACGTCCAATATCTCATACTATGGAGGCTTCCTTATCTGGATTAATGTAGTAATTCTGTTGTGATTTTCGTGTGATAACTTATTGTTGTCCTTCTCTTTGCTCATGTTTTTAATACACTTATTCGTAATTACCGGGGTATCTTTGCAGTACTGTCAGACTGCGTTGTCCTCCGTGCGCATGCGCGTTCCGCTTGGCCTCGTTGCCGGCTGTTCGGCCGCTGTTGTGGCGGCGGCGCGTGCGCGGGAGCTGGATGACGCGTCCCGGCTCTTGCGCATGCGCCGCCTGTTGCTTTGCGGCCGGTCTGCCTGCGGCGCGGTCTTTGGCGGAACGCGCATGCGTCATTCAAGGGGATGATGCAAACCGGAAATTCAGTACTTGCTGGACGGCGGTCTATTTATATGCTTCACGGTATAGCTGGTGGACGATTCTTCCCTCCTGATGAAGCCGTGAGGTGGGGTGCACTTGCCCCCTCCTGGCGAAACACGTGTCGTTGGGCCGGGGGGTTACCTCTCCTTTCGGGGCATCTATGTGGCATTGGCTATCCCTGTTCCTAATATAGGTATGTTTTGCACTTGTAAAAAAATTTTTTAGGGCAGGTACTTTAGTTTCCTGCATATGGGGCGAGCCTATACAGAACACCCGCTTGTGTGTGTTTTTTGGATGAACTTCTATTTATGAATTATGCACTGCAGCACTTTATGTCCTTTGGGGAATTCATCTCACACTTGATTCGCAAGAGACCACTGTATCTCCTAGCGGGTTTTCTGTATACATATATTATTCATGCCTGCTTGTTAGTATATATACAACTCTGTATTTGATGTCTATAACCTTTTTGCCACTTCTGCCCTGCATACTTGTTTTAAATTTCCTGCCTTAACCCCTCCTTGTCTACAATAAATATATTTTGCATTTAAAACTCCTCTTTCTCCTGTGTTTTGAATGTGCTATATGGAGTTTGCATTGGTTTTTAAGGGACCTTGTTATGGTACCCTTCTGCCAATACTATAAAATGGTTTTTTGGAGCTTTGTATTACTGAGGACACACAGCAGCCCCTGCACTGAGGACACACAGCAGCCCCTGCACTGAGGACACACAGCAGCCCCTGCACTGAGGACACACAGCAGCCCCTGCACTGAGGACACACAGCAGCCCCTGCACTGAGGACACACAGCAGCCCCTGCACTGAGGGCACACAGCAGCCCCTGCACTGAGGGCACACAGCAGCCCCTGCACTGAGGGCACACAGCAGCCCCTGCACTGAGGACACACAGCAGCCCCTGCACTGAGGGCACACAGCAGCCCCTGCACTGAGGGCACACAGCAGCCCCTGCACTGAGGACACACAGCAGCCCCTGCACTGAGGGCACACAGCAGCCCCTGCACTGAGGGCACACAGCAGCCCCTGCACTGAGGGCACACAGCAGCCCCTGCACTGAGGGCACACAGCAGCCCCTGCACTGAGGACACACAGCAGCCCCTGCACTGAGGACACACAGCAGCCCCTGCACTGAGGACACACAGCAGCCCCTGCACTGAGGGCACACAGCAGCCCCCGCACTGAGGACACACAGCAGCCCCCGCACTGAGGACACACAGCAGCCCCCGCACTGAGGGCACACAGCAGCCCCCGCACTGAGGACACACAGCAGCCCCTGCACTGAGGGCACACAGCAGCCCCTGCACTGAGGGCACACAGCAGCCCCTGCACTGAGGGCACACAGCAGCCCCTGCACTGAGGGCACACAGCAGCCCCTGCACTGAGGGCACACAGCAGCCCCTGCACTGAGGGCACACAGCAGCCCCTGCACTGAGGGCACACAGCAGCCCCTGCACTGAGGACACACAGCAGCCCCTGCACTGAGGACACACAGCAGCCCCTGCACTGAGGACACACAGCAGCCCCTGCACTGAGGACACACAGCAGCCCCTGCACTGAGGACACACAGCAGCCCCTGCACTGAGGACACACAGCAGCCCCTGCACTGAGGACACACAGCAGCCCCTGCACTGAGGGCACACAGCAGCCCCTGCACTGAGGGCACACAGCAGCCCCTGCACTGAGGGCACACAGCAGCCCCTGCACTGAGGACACACAGCAGCCCCTGCACTGAGGGCACACAGCAGCCCCTGCACTGAGGGCACACAGCAGCCCCTGCACTGAGGGCACACAGCAGCCCCTGCACTGAGGGCACACAGCAGCCCCTGCACTGAGGGCACACAGCAGCCCCTGCACTGAGGACACACAGCAGCCCCTGCACTGAGGACACACAGCAGCCCCTGCACTGAGGGCACACAGCAGCCCCTGCACTGAGGACACACAGCAGCCCCTGCACTGAGGGCACACAGCAGCCCCTGCACTGAGGGCACACAGCAGCCCCCGCACTGAGGGCACACAGCAGCCCCTGCACTGAGGACACACAGCAGCCCCTGCACTGAGGGCACACAGCAGCCCCTGCACTGAGGACACACAGCAGCCCCTGCACTGAGGACACACAGCAGCCCCTGCACTGAGGGCACACAGCAGCCCCTGCACTGAGGACACACAGCAGCCCCTGCACTGAGGACGCACAGCAGCCCCTGCACTGAGGGCACACAGCAGCCCCTGCACTGAGGACACACAGCAGCCCCTGCACTGAGGGCACACAGCAGCCCCTGCACTGAGGACACACAGCAGCCCCTGCACTGAGGACACACAGCAGCCCCTGCACTGAGGACACACAGCAGCCCCTGCACTGAGGGCACACAGCAGCCCCTGCACTGAGGGCACACAGCAGCCCCTGCACTGAGGGCACACAGCAGCCCCTGCACTGAGGGCACACAGCAGCCCCTGCACTGAGGACACACAGCAGCCCCTGCACTGAGGGCACACAGCAGCCCCCGCACTGAGGGCACACAGCAGCCCCCGCACTGAGGACACACAGCAGCCCCCGCACTGAGGACACACAGCAGCCCCCGCACTGAGGACACACAGCAGCCCCCGCACTGAGGGCACACAGCAGCCCCTGCACTGAGGACGCACAGCAGCCCCTACACTGAGGACGCACAGCAGCCCCTACACTGAGGACGCACAGCAGCCCCTGCACTGAGGACGCACAGCAGCCCCTGCACTGAGGGCACACAGCAGCCCCTGCACTGAGGGCACACAGCAGCCCCTGCACTGAGGACACACAGCAGCCCCTGCACTGAGGACACACAGCAGCCCCTGCACTGAGGACACACAGCAGCCCCTGCACTGAGGGCACACAGCAGCCCCTGCACTGAGGACACACAGCAGCCCCTGCACTGAGGGCACACAGCAGCCCCTGCACTGAGGGCACACAGCAGCCCCTGCACTGAGGACACACAGCAGCCCCTGCACTGAGGGCACACAGCAGCCCCTGCACTGAGGGCACACAGCAGCCCCTGCACTGAGGGCACACAGCAGCCCCTGCACTGAGGGCACACAGCAGCCCCTGCACTGAGGGCACACAGCAGCCCCTGCACTGAGGACACACAGCAGCCCCTGCACTGAGGACACACAGCAGCCCCTGCACTGAGGACACACAGCAGCCCCTGCACTGAGGGCACACAGCAGCCCCTGCACTGAGGACACACAGCAGCCCCTGCACTGAGGGCACACAGCAGCCCCTGCACTGAGGGCACACAGCAGCCCCTGCACTGAGGGCACACAGCAGCCCCTGCACTGAGGGCACACAGCAGCCCCTGCACTGAGGGCACACAGCAGCCCCTGCACTGAGGGCACACAGCAGCCCCTGCACTGAGGACACACAGCAGCCCCTGCACTGAGGACACACAGCAGCCCCTGCACTGAGGGCACACAGCAGCCCCTGCACTGAGGGCACACAGCAGCCCCTGCACTGAGGACACACAGCAGCCCCTGCACTGAGGGCGCACAGCAGCCCCTGCACTGAGGGCGCACAGCAGCCCCTGCACTGAGGACGCACAGCAGCCCCTGCACTGAGGGCACACAGCAGCCCCTGCACTGAGGGCACACAGCAGCCCCTGCACTGAGGACACACAGCAGCCCCTGCACTGAGGACACACAGCAGCCCCTGCACTGAGGACACACAGCAGCCCCTGCACTGAGGGCACACAGCAGCCCCTGCACTGAGGACACACAGCAGCCCCTGCACTGAGGGCACACAGCAGCCCCTGCACTGAGGGCACACAGCAGCCCCTGCACTGAGGACACACAGCAGCCCCTGCACTGAGGGCACACAGCAGCCTCTGCACTGAGGGCGCACAGCAGCCCCTGCACTGAGGGCACACAGCAGCCCCTGCACTGAGGGCACACAGCAGCCCCTGCACTGAGGGCACACAGCAGCCCCTGCACTGAGGACACACAGCAGCCCCTGCACTGAGGACACACAGCAGCCCCTGCACTGAGGACACACAGCAGCCCCTGCACTGAGGACACACAGCAGCCCCTGCACTGAGGACACACAGCAGCCCCTGCACTGAGGGCGCACAGCAGCCCCTGCACTGAGGACACACAGCAGCCCCTGCACTGAGGACACACAGCAGCCCCTGCACTGAGGACACACAGCAGCCCCTGCACTGAGGACACACAGCAGCCCCTGCACTGAGGGCACACAGCAGCCCCTGCACTGAGGACACACAGCAGCCCCTGCACTGAGGGCGCACAGCAGCCCCTGCACTGAGGACGCACAGCAGCCCCTGCACTGAGGGCACACAGCAGCCCCTGCACTGAGGGCACACAGCAGCCCCTGCACTGAGGGCACACAGCAGCCCCTGCACTGAGGGCACACAGCAGCCCCTGCACTGAGCACACAGCAGCCCCTGCACTGAGGGCACACAGCAGCCCCTGCACTGAGGACACACAGCAGCCCCTGCACTGAGGACACACAGCAGCCCCTGCACTGAGGACACACAGCAGCCCCTGCACTGAGGGCACACAGCAGCCCCTGCACTGAGGGCACACAGCAGCCCCTGCACTGAGGGCACACAGCAGCCCCTGCACTGAGGACACACAGCAGCCCCTGCACTGAGGACACACAGCAGCCCCTGCACTGAGGGCACACAGCAGCCCCTGCACTGAGGGCACACAGCAGCCCCTGCACTGAGGGCACACAGCAGCCCCTGCACTGAGGGCACACAGCAGCCCCTGCACTGAGGACACACAGCAGCCCCTGCACTGAGGACACACGGCAGCCCCTGCACTGAGGACACACAGCAGCCCCTGCACTGAGGGCACACAGCAGCCCCTGCACTGAGGGCACACAGCAGCCCCTGCACTGAGGACACACAGCAGCCCCTGCACTGAGGGCACACAGCAGCCCCTGCACTGAGGACACACAGCAGCCCCTGCACTGAGGACACACAGCAGCCCCTGCACTGAGGGCACACAGCAGCCCCTGCACTGAGGACACACAGCAGCCCCCGCACTGAGGGCACACAGCAGCCCCTGCACTGAGGACACACAGCAGCCCCTGCACTGAGGACACACAGCAGCCCCTGCACTGAGGGCACACAGCAGCCCCCGCACTGAGGGCACACAGCAGCCCCTGCACTGAGGACACACAGCAGCCCCTGCACTGAGGGCACACAGCAGCCCCTGCACTGAGGGCACACAGCAGCCCCTGCACTGAGGACACACGGCAGCCCCTGCACTGAGGGCACCACAGCAGCCCCCCTGCACTCAGGGCACACAGCAGCCCCTGCACTCAGGGCACACAGCAGCCCCTGCACTGAGGACACACAGCAGCCCCTGCACTGAGGGCACACAGCAGCCCCTGCACTGAGGGCACACAGCAGCCCCTGCACTGAGGACACACAGCAGCCCCTGCACTGAGGGCACACAGCAGCCCCTGCACTGAGGACACACAGCAGCCCCTGCACTGAGGACACACAGCAGCCCCTGCACTGAGGGCACACAGCAGCCCCTGCACTGAGGGCACACAGCAGCCCCTGCACTGAGGGCACACAGCAGCCCCTGCACTGAGGACACACGGCAGCCCCTGCACTGAGGGCACACAGCAGCCCCTGCACTCAGGGCACACAGCAGCCCCTGCACTGAGGGCACACAGCAGCCCCTGCACTGAGGGCACACAGCAGCCCCTGCACTGAGGGCACACAGCAGCCCCTGCACTGAGGACACACAGCAGCCCCTGCACTGAGGACACACAGCAGCCCCTGCACTGAGGACACACAGCAGCCCCTGCACTGAGGACACACAGCAGCCCCTGCACTGAGGGCACACAGCAGCCCCTGCACTGAGGACACACAGCAGCCCCTGCACTGAGGACACACAGCAGCCCCTGCACTGAGGACACACGGCAGCCCCTGCACTGAGGGCACACAGCAGCCCCTGCACTGAGGACACACAGCAGCCCCTGCACTGAGGACACACAGCAGCCCCTGCACTGAGGGCACACAGCAGCCCCTGCACTGAGGACACACAGCAGCCCCTGCACTGAGGACACACAGCAGCCCCTGCACTGAGGACACACGGCAGCCCCTGCACTGAGGGCACACAGCAGCCCCTGCACTGAGGGCACACAGCAGCCCCTGCACTGAGGGACACACAGCAGCCCCTGCACTGAGGACACACAGCAGCCCCTGCACTGAGGACACACGGCAGCCCCTGCACTGAGGGCACACAGCAGCCCCTGCACTGAGGACACACAGCAGCCCCTGCACTGAGGGCACACAGCAGCCCCTGCACTGAGGGCACACAGCAGCCCCTGCACTGAGGGCACACAGCAGCCCCTGCACTGAGGACACACAGCAGCCCCTGCACTGAGGACACACGGCAGCCCCTGCACTGAGGACACACGGCAGCCCCTGCACTGAGGGCACACAGCAGCCCCTGCACTGAGGGCACACAGCAGCCCCTGCACTGAGGGCACACAGCAGCCCCTGCACTGAGGACACACAGCAGCCCCTGCACTGAGGGCACACAGCAGCCCCTGCACTCAGGGCACACAGCAGCCCCTGCACTGAGGACACACAGCAGCCCCTGCACTGAGGGCACACAGCAGCCCCTGCACTGAGGACACACAGCAGCCCCTGCACTGAGGACACACAGCAGCCCCTGCACTGAGGACACACAGCAGCCCCTGCACTGAGGGCACACAGCAGCCCCCCGCACTGAGGGCACACAGCAGCCCCTGCACTGAGGACACACGGCAGCCCCTGCACTGAGGACACACGGCAGCCCCTGCACTGAGGGCACACAGCAGCCCCTGCACTGAGGGCACACAGCAGCCCCTGCACTGAGGGCACACAGCAGCCCCTGCACTGAGGACACACAGCAGCCCCTGCACTGAGGGCACACAGCAGCCCCTGCACTGAGGGCACACAGCAGCCCCTGCACTGAGGGCACACAGCAGCCCCTGCACTGAGGGCACACAGCAGCCCCTGCACTGAGGGCACACAGCAGCCCCTGCACTGAGGACACACAGCAGCCCCTGCACTGAGGGCACACAGCAGCCCCTGCACTGAGGACACACAGCAGCCCCTGCACTGAGGGCACACAGCAGCCCCTGCACTGAGAGCACACAGCAGCCCCTGCACTGAGGACACACAGCAGCCCCTGCACTGAGGACACACAGCAGCCCCTGCACTGAGGACACACAGCAGCCCCTGCACTGAGGACACACAGCAGCCCCTGCACTGAGGGCACACAGCAGCCCCTGCACTGAGGGCACACAGCAGCCCCTGCACTGAGGACACACAGCAGCCCCTGCACTGAGGACACACAGCAGCCCCTGCACTGAGGACACACAGCAGCCCCTGCACTGAGGACACACAGCAGCCCCTGCACTGAGGACACACAGCAGCCCCTGCACTGAGGGCACACAGCAGCCCCTGCACTGAGGACACACAGCAGCCCCTGCACTGAGGACACACAGCAGCCCCTGCACTGAGGACACACAGCAGCCCCTGCACTGAGGGCACACAGCAGCCCCTGCACTGAGGGCACACAGCAGCCCCTGCACTGAGGGCACACAGCAGCCCCTGCACTGAGGGCACACAGCAGCCCCTGCACTGAGGACACACAGCAGCCCCTGCACTGAGGACACACAGCAGCCCCTGCACTGAGGACACACAGCAGCCCCTGCACTGAGGACACACAGCAGCCCCTGCACTGAGGGCACACAGCAGCCCCTGCACTGAGGACACACAGCAGCCCCTGCACTGAGGGCACACAGCAGCCCCTGCACTGAGGACACACAGCAGCCCCTGCACTGAGGGCACACAGCAGCCCCTGCACTGAGGGCACACAGCAGCCCCTGCACTGAGGGCACACAGCAGCCCCTGCACTGAGGACACACAGCAGCCCCTGCACTGAGGACACACAGCAGCCCCTGCACTGAGGGCGCACAGCAGCCCCTGCACTGAGGGCACACAGCAGCCCCTGCACTGAGGGCACACAGCAGCCCCTGCACTGAGACACACAGCAGCCCCTGCACTGAGGACACACAGCAGCCCCTGCACTGAGGACACACAGCGCTTCCCGCCATTCCTCTGACTTCTCCTCACAGCTCCGTCCTCTCAGGTAACTGTCTCTGCTAAGCTCCTCCCCCCACCATGTGACCGATCACATGACAGTGACATCATCACAGGTCCTCCAGCTCCTCAGATGTGTGCAGGTACAGTGTGCGGTGATCATTGCTGTCCTGTCTCTGCTTCTCTCTGTTATCAGCCATTATACACATATCATCTACATTCCCAGGTACAGTGTGCGGTGATCACTGCTGTCCTGTCTCTGCTTCTCTCTGTTATCAGCCATTATACACATATCATCTACACTCCCAGGTACAGTGTGCGGTGATCATTGCTGTCCTGTCTCTGCTTCTCTCTGTTATCAGCCATTATACACATATCTACATTCCCAGGTACAGTGTGCGGTGATCATTGCTGTCCTGTCTCTCTGGTTCTCTCTGTTATCAGCCATTATACACATATACTCTACATTCCCAGGTACAGTGTGCGGTGATCATTGCTGTCCTGTCTCTGCTTCTCTCTGTTATCAGCCATTATACACATATCATCTACACTCCCAGGTACAGTGTGCGGTGATCATTGCTGTCCTGTCTCTGCTTCTCTCTGTTATCAGCCATTATACACATATCATCTACATTCCCAGGTACAGTGTGCGGTGATCACTGCTGTCCTGTCTCTGCTTCTCTCTGTTATCAGCCATTATACACATATCATCTACACTCCCAGGTACAGTGTGCGGTGATCATTGCTGTCCTGTCTCTGCTTCTCTCTGTTATCAGCCATTATACACATATCTACATTCCCAGGTACAGTGTGCGGTGATCATTGCTGTCCTGTCTCTCTGGTTCTCTCTGTTATCAGCCATTATACACATATACTCTACATTCCCAGGTACAGTGTGCGGTGATCATTGCTGTCCTGTCTCTGCTTCTCTCTGTTATCAGCCATTATACACATATCATCTACACTCCCAGGTACAGTGTGCGGTGATCATTGCTGTCCTGTCTCTGCTTCTCTCTGTTATCAGCCATTATACACATATAATCTACATTCCAGGTACAGTGTGCGGTGATCATTGCTGTCCTGTCTCTGCTTCTCTCTGTTATCAGCCATTATACACATATAATCTACATTCCCAGGTACAGTGTGCGGTGATCATTGCTGTCCTGTCTCTATGCTTCTCTCTGTTATCAGCCATTATACACATATCATCTACACTCCCAGGTACAGTGTGCGGTGATCATTGCTGTCCTGTCTCTGCTTCTCTCTGTTATCAGCCATTATACACATATAATCTACATTCCCAGGTACAGTGTGCGGTGATCATTGCTGTCCTGTCTCTGCTTCTCTCTGTTATCAGCCATTATACACATATCATCTACATTCCCAGGTACAGTGTGCGGTGATCATTGCTGTCCTGTCTCTGCTTCTCTCTGTTATCAGCCATTATACACATATAATCTACATTCCCAGGTACAGTGTGCGGTGATCATTGCTGTCCTGTCTCTGCTTCTCTCTGTTATCAGCCATTATACACATATACTCTACATTCCCAGGTACAGTGTGCGGTGATCATTGCTGTCCTGTCTCTGCTTCTCTCTGTTATCAGCCATTATACACATATACTCTACATTCCCAGGTAGAGTGTGCGGTGATCATTGCTGTCCTGTCTCTGCTTCTCTCTGTTATCAGCCATTATACACATATCATCTACATTCCCAGGTACAGTGTGCGATGATCATTGCTGTCCTGTCTCTGCTTCTCTCTGTTATCAGCCATTATACACATATCATCTACATTCCCAGATACAGTGTGTGGTGATCATTGCTGTCCTGTCTCTGCTTCTCTCTGTTATCAGCCATTATACACATATAATCTACACTCCCAGGTACAGTGTGCGGTGATCATTGCTGTCCTGTCTCTGCTTCTCTCTGTTATCAGCCATTATACACATATCATCTACATTCCCAGGTACAGTGTGCGGTGATCATTGCTGTCCTGTCTCTGCTTCTCTCTGTTATCAGCCATTATACACATATAATCTACATTCCCAGGTACAGTGTGCGGTGATCATTGCTGTCCTGTCTCTGCTTCTCTCTGTTATCAGCCATTATACACATATCATCTACATTCCCAGGTACAGTGTGCGGTGATCATTGCTGTCCTGTCTCTGCTTCTCTCTGTTATCAGCCATTATACACATATACTCTACATTCCCAGGTACAGTGTGCGGTGATCATTGCTGTCCTGTCTCTGCTTCTCTCTGTTATCAGCCATTATACACATAAAATCTACATTCCCAGGTACAGTGTGCGGTGATCATTGCTGTCCTGTCTCTGCTTCTCTCTGTTATCAGCCATTATACACATATCATCTACATTCCCAGGTACAGTGTGCGGTGATCATTGCTGTCCTGTCTCTGCTTCTCTCTGTTATCAGCCATTATACACATATAATCTACATTCCCAGGTACAGTGTGCGGTGATCACTGCTGTCCTGTCTCTGCTTCTCTCTGTTATCAGCCATTATACACATATCATCTACATTCCCAGGTACAGTGTGCGGTGATCATTGCTGTCCTGTCTCTGCTTCTCTCTGTTATCAGCCATTATACACATATACTCTACATTCCCAGGTACAGTGTGCGGTGATCATTGCTGTCCTGTCTCTGCTTCTCTCTGTTATCAGCCATTATACACATATAATCTACATTCCCAGGTACAGTGTGCGGTGATCACTGCTGTCCTGTCTCTGCTTCTCTCTGTTATCAGCCATTATACACATATCATCTACATTCCCAGGTACAGTGTGCGGTGATCATTGCTGTCCTGTCTCTGCTTCTCTCTGTTATCAGCCATTATACACATATCATCTACATTCCCCAGGTACAGTGTGCGGTGATCATTGCTGTCCTGTCTCTGCTTCTCTCTGTTATCAGCCATTATACACATATAATCTACATTCCCAGGTACAGTGTGCGGTGATCATTGCTGTCCTGTCTCTGCTTCTCTCTGTTATCAGCCATTATACACATATACTCTACATTCCTAGGTACAGTGTGCGGTGATCATTGCTGTCCTGTCTCTGCTTCTCTCTGTTATCAGCCATTATACACATATAATCTACATTCCCAGGTACAGTGTGCGGTGATCACTGCTGTCCTGTCTCTGCTTCTCTCTGTTATCAGCCATTATACACATATAATCTACATTCCCAGGTACAGTGTGCGGTGATCACTGCTGTCCTGTCTCTGCTTCTCTCTGTTATCAGCCATTATACACATATAATCTACATTCCCAGGTACAGTGTGCGGTGATCATTGCTGTCCTGTCTCTGCTTCTCTCTGTTATCAGCCATTATACACATATAATCTACATTCCCAGGTACAGTGTGCGGTGATCATTGCTGTCCTGTCTCTGCTTCTCTCTGTTATCAGCCATTATACACATATACTCTACATTCCCAGGTACAGTGTGCGGTGATCATTGCTGTCCTGTCTCTGCTTCTCTCTGTTATCAGCCATTATACACATATCATCTACATTCCCAGGTACAGTGTGCGGTGATCATTGCTGTCCTGTCTCTGCTTCTCTCTGTTATCAGCCATTATACACATATCTACATTCCCAGGTACAGTGTGCGGTGATCACTGCTGTCCTGTCTCTGCTTCTCTCTGTTATCAGCCATTATACACATATACTCTACACTCCCAGGTACAGTGTGCGGTGATCATTGCTGTCCTGTCTCTGCTTCTCTCTGTTATCAGCCATTATACACATATCATCTACACTCCCAGGTACAGTGTGCGGTGATCATTGCTGTCCTGTCTCTGCTTCTCTCTGTTATCAGCCATTATACACATATAATCTACACTCCCAGGTACAGTGTGCGGTGATCATTGCTGTCCTGTCTCTCTGCTTCTCTCTGTTATCAGCCATTATACACATATCATCTACATTCCCAGGTACAGTGTGCGGTGATCATTGCTGTCCTGTCTCTGCTTCTCTCTGTTATCAGCCATTATACACATATCATCTACATTCCCAGGTACAGTGTGCGGTGATCACTGCTGTCCTGTCTCTGCTTCTCTCTGTTATCAGCCATTATACACATATCTACATTCCCAGGTACAGTGTGCGGTGATCATTGCTGTCCTGTCTCTGCTTCTCTCTGTTATCAGCCATTATACACATATCTACATTCCCAGGTACAGTGTGCGGTGATCATTGCTGTCCTGTCTCTCTGGTTCTCTCTGTTATCAGCCATTATACACATATACTCTACATTCCCAGGTACAGTGTGCGGTGATCATTGCTGTCCCTGTCTCTGCTTCTCTCTGTTATCAGCAATTATACACATATAATCTACACTCCCAGGTACAGTGTGCGGTGATCATTGCTGTCCTGTCTCTGCTTCTCTCTGTTATCAGCCATTATACACATATCATCTACACTCCCAGGTACAGTGTGCGGTGATCATTGCTGTCCTGTCTCTGCTTCTCTCTGTTATCAGCCATTATACACATATAATCTACATTCCCAGGTACAGTGTGCGGTGATCATTGCTGTCCTGTCTCTGCTTCTCTCTGTTATCAGCCATTATACACATATAATCTACATTCCCAGGTACAGTGTGCGGTGATCATTGCTGTCCTGTCTCTATGCTTCTCTCTGTTATCAGCCATTATACACATATCATCTACACTCCCAGGTACAGTGTGCGGTGATCATTGCTGTCCTGTCTCTGCTTCTCTCTGTTATCAGCCATTATACACATATAATCTACATTCCCAGGTACAGTGTGCGGTGATCATTGCTGTCCTGTCTCTGCTTCTCTCTGTTATCAGCCATTATACACATATCATCTACATTCCCAGGTACAGTGTGCGGTGATCATTGCTGTCCTGTCTCTGCTTCTCTCTGTTATCAGCCATTATACACATATAATCTACATTCCCAGGTACAGTGTGCGGTGATCATTGCTGTCCTGTCTCTGCTTCTCTCTGTTATCAGCCATTATACACATATACTCTACATTCCCAGGTACAGTGTGCGGTGATCATTGCTGTCCTGTCTCTGCTTCTCTCTGTTATCAGCCATTATACACATATACTCTACATTCCCAGGTACAGTGTGCGATGATCATTGCTGTCCTGTCTCTGCTTCTCTCTGTTATCAGCCATTATACACATATCATCTACATTCCCAGATACAGTGTGTGGTGATCATTGCTGTCCTGTCTCTGCTTCTCTCTGTTATCAGCCATTATACACATATAATCTACACTCCCAGGTACAGTGTGCGGTGATCATTGCTGTCCTGTCTCTGCTTCTCTCTGTTATCAGCCATTATACACATATCATCTACATTCCCAGGTACAGTGTGCGGTGATCATTGCTGTCCTGTCTCTGCTTCTCTCTGTTATCAGCCATTATACACATATAATCTACATTCCCAGGTACAGTGTGCGGTGATCATTGCTGTCCTGTCTCTGCTTCTCTCTGTTATCAGCCATTATACACATATCATCTACATTCCCAGGTACAGTGTGCGGTGATCATTGCTGTCCTGTCTCTGCTTCTCTCTGTTATCAGCCATTATACACATATACTCTACATTCCCAGGTACAGTGTGCGGTGATCATTGCTGTCCTGTCTCTGCTTCTCTCTGTTATCAGCCATTATACACATAAAATCTACATTCCCAGGTACAGTGTGCGGTGATCATTGCTGTCCTGTCTCTGCTTCTCTCTGTTATCAGCCATTATACACATATCATCTACATTCCCAGGTACAGTGTGCGGTGATCATTGCTGTCCTGTCTCTGCTTCTCTCTGTTATCAGCCATTATACACATATAATCTACATTCCCAGGTACAGTGTGCGGTGATCACTGCTGTCCTGTCTCTGCTTCTCTCTGTTATCAGCCATTATACACATATCATCTACATTCCCAGGTACAGTGTGCGGTGATCATTGCTGTCCTGTCTCTGCTTCTCTCTGTTATCAGCCATTATACACATATACTCTACATTCCCAGGTACAGTGTGCGGTGATCATTGCTGTCCTGTCTCTGCTTCTCTCTGTTATCAGCCATTATACACATATAATCTACATTCCCAGGTACAGTGTGCGGTGATCATTGCTGTCCTGTCTCTGCTTCTCTCTGTTATCAGCCATTATACACATATAATCTACATTCCCAGGTACAGTGTGCGGTGATCATTGCTGTCCTGTCTCTGCTTCTCTCTGTTATCAGCCATTATACACATATACTCTACATTCCTAGGTACAGTGTGCGGTGATCATTGCTGTCCTGTCTCTGCTTCTCTCTGTTATCAGCCATTATACACATATAATCTACATTCCCAGGTACAGTGTGCGGTGATCACTGCTGTCCTGTCTCTGCTTCTCTCTGTTATCAGCCATTATACACATATAATCTACATTCCCAGGTACAGTGTGCGGTGATCACTGCTGTCCTGTCTCTGCTTCTCTCTGTTATCAGCCATTATACACATATCATCTACATTCCCAGGTACAGTGTGCGGTGATCATTGCTGTCCTGTCTCTGCTTCTCTCTGTTATCAGCCATTATACACATATAATCTACATTCCCAGGTACTGTGTGCGGTGATCATTGCTGTCCTGTCTCTGCTTCTCTCTGTTATCAGCCATTATACACATATCATCTACATTCCCAGGTACAGTGTGCGGTGATCATTGCTGTCCTGTCTCTGCTTCTCTCTGTTATCAGCCATTATACACATATACTCTACATTCCCAGGTACAGTGTGCGGTGATCATTGCTGTCCTGTCTCTGCTTCTCTCTGTTATCAGCCATTATACACATATAATCTACATTCCCAGGTACAGTGTGCGGTGATCATTGCTGTCCTGTCTCTGCTTCTCTCTGTTATCAGCCATTATACACATATCATCTACATTCCCAGGTACAGTGTGCGGTGATCATTGCTGTCCTGTCTCTGCTTCTCTCTGTTATCAGCCATTATACACATATACTCTACATTCCCAGGTACAGTGTGCGGTGATCATTGCTGTCCTGTCTCTGCTTCTCTCTGTTATCAGCCATTATACACATATAATCTACATTCCCAGGTACAGTGTGCGGTGATCATTGCTGTCCTGTCTCTGCTTCTCTCTGTTATCAGCCATTATACACATATAATCTACATTCCCAGGTACAGTGTGCGGTGATCATTGCTGTCCTGTCTCTGCTTCTCTCTGTTATCAGCCATTATACACATATAATCTACATTCCCAGGTACAGTGTGCGGTGATCATTGCTGTCCTGTCTCTGCTTCTCTCTGTTATCAGCCATTATACACATATCATCTACATTCCCAGGTACAGTGTGCGGTGATCATTGCTGTCCTGTCTCTGCTTCTCTCTGTTATCAGCCATTATACACATATACTCTACATTCCCAGGTACAGTGTGCGGTGATCATTGCTGTCCTGTCTCTGCTTCTCTCTGTTATCAGCCATTATACACATATCATCTACATTCCCAGGTACAGTGTGCGGTGATCATTGCTGTCCTGTCTCTGCTTCTCTCTGTTATCAGCCATTATACACATATAATCTACACTCCCAGGTACAGTGTGCGGTGATCATTGCTGTCCTGTCTCTGCTTCTCTCTGTTATCAGCCATTATACACATATCATCTACATTCCCAGGTACAGTGTGCGGTGATCATTGCTGTCCTGTCTCTGCTTCTCTCTGTTATCAGCCATTATACACATATAATCTACATTCCCAGGTACAGTGTGCGGTGATCATTGCTGTCCTGTCTCTGCTTCTCTCTGTTATCAGCCATTATACACATATCATCTACATTCCCAGGTACAGTGTGCGGTGATCATTGCTGTCCTGTCTCTGCTTCTCTCTGTTATCAGCCATTATACACATATACTCTACATTCCCAGGTACAGTGTGCGGTGATCATTGCTGTCCTGTCTCTGCTTCTCTCTGTTATCAGCCATTATACACATATAATCTACATTCCCAGGTACAGTGTGCGGTGATCATTGCTGTCCTGTCTCTGCTTCTCTCTGTTATCAGCCATTATACACATATCATCTACATTCCCAGGTACAGTGTGCGGTGATCATTGCTGTCCTGTCTCTGCTTCTCTCTGTTATCAGCCATTATACACATATAATCTACATTCCCAGGTACAGTGTGCGGTGATCACTGCTGTCCTGTCTCTGCTTCTCTCTGTTATCAGCCATTATACACATATCATCTACATTCCCAGGTACAGTGTGCGGTGATCATTGCTGTCCTGTCTCTGCTTCTCTCTGTTATCAGCCATTATACACATATACTCTACATTCCAGGTACAGTGTGCGGTGATCATTGCTGTCCTGTCTCTGCTTCTCTCTGTTATCAGCCATTATACACATATAATCTACATTCCCAGGTACAGTGTGCGGTGATCATTGCTGTCCTGTCTCTGCTTCTCTCTGTTATCAGCCATTATACACATATAATCTACATTCCCAGGTACAGTGTGCGGTGATCATTGCTGTCCTGTCTCTGCTTCTCTCTGTTATCAGCCATTATACACATATAATCTACATTCCCAGGTACAGTGTGCGGTGATCATTGCTGTCCTGTCTCTGCTTCTCTCTGTTATCAGCCATTATACACATATCATCTACATTCCCAGGTACAGTGTGCGGTGATCATTGCTGTCCTGTCTCTGCTTCTCTCTGTTATCAGCCATTATACACATATAATCTACATTCCCAGGTACAGTGTGCGGTGATCATTGCTGTCCCCTGTCTCTGCTTCTCTCTGTTATCAGCCATTATACACATATCCTCTACATTCCCAGGTACAGTGTGCGGTGATCATTGCTGTCCTGTCTCTGCTTCTCTCTGTTATCAGCCATTATACACATATCATCTACACTCCCAGGTACAGTGTGCGGTGATCATTGCTGTCCTGTCTCTGCTTCTCTCTGTTATCAGCCATTATACACATATCATCTACATTCCCAGGTACAGTGTGCGGTGATCATTGCTGTCCTGTCTCTGCTTCTCTCTGTTATCAGCCATTATACACATATCATCTACATTCCCAGGTACAGTGTGCGGTGATCATTGCTGTCCTGTCTCTGCTTCTCTCTGTTATCAGCCATTATACACATATCATCTACACTCCCAGGTACAGTGTGCGGTGATCATTGCTGTCCTGTCTCTGCTTCTCTCTGTTATCAGCCATTATACACATATCATCTACATTCCCAGGTACAGTGTGCGGTGATCATTGCTGTCCTGTCTCTGCTTCTCTCTGTTATCAGCCATTATACACATATCATCTACATTCCCAGGTACAGTGTGCGGTGACCATTGCTGTCCTGTCTCTGCTTCTCTCTGTTATCAGCCATTATACACATATCATCTACATTCCCAGGTACAGTGTGTGGTGATCATTGCTGTCCTGTCTCTGCTTCTCTCTGTTATCAGCCATTATACACATATACTCTACATTCCCAGGTACAGTGTGCGGTGATCATTGCTGTCCTGTCTCTGCTTCTCTCTGTTATCAGCCATTATACACATATCATCTACATTCCCAGGTACAGTGTGCGGTGATCATTACTGTCCTGTCTCTGCTTCTCTCTGTTATCAGCCATTATACACATATCATCTACATTCCCAGGTACAGTGTGCGGTGATCATTGCTGTCCTGTCTCTGCTTCTCTCTGTTATCAGCCATTATACACATATACTCTACATTCCCAGGTACAGTGTGCGGTGATCATTGCTGTCCTGTCTCTGCTTCTCTCTGTTATCAGCCATTATACACATATACTCTACATTCCCAGGTACAGTGTGCGGTGATCATTGCTGTCCTGTCTCTGCTTCTCTCTGTTATCAGCCATTATACACATATACTCTACATTCCCAGGTACAGTGTGCGGTGATCATTGCTGTCCTGTCTCTGCTTCTCTCTGTTATCAGCCATTATACACATATACTCTACATTCCCAGGTACAGTGTGCGGTGATCATTGCTGTCCTGTCTCTGCTTCTCTCTGTTATCAGCCATTATACACATATAATCTACATTCCCAGGTACAGTGTGCGGTGATCATTGCTGTCCTGTCTCTGCTTCTCTCTGTTATCAGCCATTATACACATATCATCTACATTCCCAGGTACAGTGTGCGGTGATCATTGCTGTCCTGTCTCTGCTTCTCTCTGTTATCAGCCATTATACACATATACTCTACATTCCCAGGTACAGTGTGCGGTGATCATTGCTGTCCTGTCTCTGCTTCTCTCTGTTATCAGCCATTATACACATATACTCTACATTCCCAGGTACAGTGTGCGGTGATCACTGCTGTCCTGTCTCTGCTTCTCTCTGTTATCAGCCATTATACACATATCATCTACATTCCCAGGTACAGTGTGTGGTGATCATTGCTGTCCTGTCTCTGCTTCTCTCTGTTATCAGCCATTATACACATATAATCTACATTCCCAGGTACAGTGTGCGGTGATCATTGCTGTCCTGTCTCTGCTTCTCTCTGTTATCAGCCATTATACACATCATCTTCATTCCCAGGTACAGTGTGCGGTGATCATTACTGTCCTGTCTCTGCTTCTCTCTGTTATCAGCCATTATACACATATGCTCTACATTCCCAGGTACAGTGTGCGGTGATCATTGCTGTCCTGTCTCTGCTTCTCTCTGTTATCAGCCATTATACACATATCATCTACATTCCCAGGTACAGTGTGCGGTGATCATTGCTGTCCTGTCTCTGCTTCTCTCTGTTATCAGCCATTATACACATATAATCTACATTCCCAGGTACAGTGTGCGGTGATCATTGCTGTCCTGTCTCTGCTTCTCTCTGTTATCAGCCATTATACACATATCATCTACATTCCCAGGTACAGTGTGCGGTGATCATTGCTGTCCTGTCTCTGCTTCTCTCTGTTATCAGCCATTATACACATATACTCTACACTCCCAGGTACAGTGTGCGGTGATCATTGCTGTCCTGTCTCTCTGCTTCTCTCTGTTATCAGCCATTATACACATATAATCTACATTCCCAGGTACAGTGTGCGGTGATCATTGCTGTCCTGTCTCTGCTTCTCTCTGTTATCAGCCATTATACACATATACTCTACATTCCCAGGTACAGTGTGCGGTGATCATTGCTGTCCTGTCTCTGCTTCTCTCTGTTATCAGCCATTATACACATATAATCTACATTCCCAGGTACAGTGTGCGGTGATCATTGCTGTCCTGTCTCTGCTTCTCTCTGTTATCAGCCATTATACACATATCATCTACATTCCCAGGTACAGTGTGCGGTGATCATTGCTGTCCTGTCTCTGCTTCTCTCTGTTATCAGCCATTATACACATATACTCTACACTCCCAGGTACAGTGTGCGGTGATCATTGCTGTCCTGTCTCTCTGCTTCTCTCTGTTATCAGCCATTATACACATATAATCTACATTCCCAGGTACAGTGTGCGGTGATCATTGCTGTCCTGTCTCTGCTTCTCTCTGTTATCAGCCATTATACACATATACTCTACATTCCCAGGTACAGTGTGCGGTGATCATTGCTGTCCTGTCTCTGCTTCTCTCTGTTATCAGCCATTATACACATATAATCTACATTCCCAGGTACAGTGTGCGGTGATCATTGCTGTCCTGTCTCTGCTTCTCTCTGTTATCAGCCATTATACACATATCATCTACATTCCCAGGTACAGTGTGCGGTGATCATTGCTGTCCTGTCTCTGCTTCTCTCTGTTATCAGCCATTATACACATATACTCTACACTCCCAGGTACAGTGTGCGGTGATCATTGCTGTCCTGTCTCTCTGCTTCTCTCTGTTATCAGCCATTATACACATATAATCTACATTCCCAGGTACAGTGTGCGGTGATCATTGCTGTCCTGTCTCTGCTTCTCTCTGTTATCAGCCATTATACACATATCATCTACATTCCCAGGTACAGTGTGCGGTGATCATTGCTGTCCTGTCTCTGCTTCTCTCTGTTATCAGCCATTATACACATATACTCTACATTCCCAGGTACAGTGTGCGGTGATCATTGCTGTCCTGTCTCTGCTTCTCTCTGTTATCAGCCATTATACACATATAATCTACACTCCCAGGTACAGTGTGCGGTGATCATTGCTGTCCTGTCTCTGCTTCTCTCTGTTATCAGCCATTATACACATATCATCTACATTCCCAGGTACAGTGTGCGGTGATCATTGCTGTCCTGTCTCTCTGCTTCTCTCTGTTATCAGCCATTATACACATATAATCTACACTCCCAGGTACAGTGTGCGGTGATCATTACTGTCCTGTCTCTGCTTCTCTCTGTTATCAGCCATTATACACATATCATCTACATTCCCAGGTACAGTGTGCGGTGATCATTGCTGTCCTGTCTCTGCTTCTCTCTGTTATCAGCCATTATACACATATACTCTACATTCCCAGGTACAGTGTGCGGTGATCATTGCTGTCCTGTCTCTGCTTCTCTCTGTTATCAGCCATTATACACATATCATCTACATTCCCAGGTACAGTGTGCGGTGATCACTGCTGTCCTGTCTCTGCTTCTCTCTGTTATCAGCCATTATACACATATCATCTACGTTCCCAGGTACAGTGTGTGGTGATCATTGCTGTCCTGTCTCTGCTTCTCTCTGTTATCAGCCATTATACACATATACTCTACATTCCCAGGTACAGTGTGCGGTGATCATTGCTGTCCTGTCTCTGCTTCTCTCTGTTATCAGCCATTATACACATATCATCTACACTCCCAGGTACAGTGTGCGGTGATCATTGCTGTCCTGTCTCTCTGCTTCTCTCTGTTATCAGCCATTATACACATATAATCTACGTTCCCAGGTACAGTGTGCGGTGATCATTGCTGTCCTGTCTCTGCTTCTCTCTGTTATCAGCCATTATACACATATCATCTACATTCCCAGGTACAGTGTGCGGTGATCATTGCTGTCCTGTCTCTGCTTCTCTCTGTTATCAGCCATTATACACATATCATCTACATTCCCAGGTACAGTGTGCGGTGATCATTGCTGTCCTGTCTCTGCTTCTCTCTGTTATCAGCCATTATACACATATAATCTACACTCCCAGGTACAGTGTGCGGTGATCATTGCTGTCCTGTCTCTGCTTCTCTCTGTTATCAGCCATTATACACATATCATCTACATTCCCAGGTACAGTGTGCGGTGATCACTGCTGTCCTGTCTCTGCTTCTCTCTGTTATCAGCCATTATACACATATCATCTACATTCCCAGGTACAGTGTGCGGTGATCACTGCTGTCCTGTCTCTGCTTCTCTCTGTTATCAGCCATTATACACATATCATCTACATTCCCAGGTACAGTGTGCGGTGATCATTGCTGTCCTGTCTCTGCTTCTCTCTGTTATCAGCCATTATACACATATCATCTACATTCCCAGGTACAGTGTGCGGTGATCACTGCTGTCCTGTCTCTGCTTCTCTCTGTTATCAGCCATTATACACATATCATCTACATTCCCAGGTACAGTGTGCGGTGATCACTGCTGTCCTGTCTCTGCTTCTCTCTGTTATCAGCCATTATACACATATCATCTACATTCCCAGGTACAGTGTGCGGTGATCATTGCTGTCCTGTCTCTGCTTCTCTCTGTTATCAGCCATTATACACATATCATCTACATTCCCAGGTACAGTGTGCGGTGATCATTACTGTCCTGTCTCTGCTTCTCTCTGTTATCAGCCATTATACACATATACTCTACATTCCCAGGTACAGTGTGCGGTGATCACTGCTGTCCTGTCTCTGCTTCTCTCTGTTATCAGCCATTATACACATATAATCTACATTCCCAGGTACAGTGTGCGGTGATCATTACTGTCCTGTCTCTGCTTCTCTCTGTTATCAGCCATTATACACATCATCTTCATTCCCAGGTACAGTGTGCGGTGATCATTGCTGTCCTGTCTCTGCTTCTCTCTGTTATCAGCCATTATACACATATAATCTACGTTCCCAGGTACAGTGTGCGGTGATCATTGCTGTCCTGTCTCTGCTTCTCTCTGTTATCAGCCATTATACACATATCATCTACATTCCCAGGTACAGTGTGCGGTGATCATTGCTGTCCTGTCTCTGCTTCTCTCTGTTATCAGCCATTATACACATATACTCTACATTCCCAGGTACAGTGTGCGGTGATCATTGCTGTCCTGTCTCTGCTTCTCTCTGTTATCAGCCATTATACACATATCATCTACATTCCCAGGTACAGTGTGCGGTGATCATTGCTGTCCTGTCTCTGCTTCTCTCTGTTATCAGCCATTATACACATATCATCTACACTCCCAGGTACAGTGTGCGGTGATCATTGCTGTCCTGTCTCTGCTTCTCTCTGTTATCAGCCATTATACACATATCATCTACATTCCCAGGTACAGTGTGCGGTGATCATTGCTGTCCTCTCTCTCTGCTTCTCTATGTTATCAGCCATTATACACATATCATCTACACTCCCAGGTACAGTGTGCGGTGATCATTGCTGTCCTGTCTCTGCTTCTCTCTGTTATCAGCCATTATACACATATAATCTACATTCCCAGGTACAGTGTGCGGTGATCATTGCTGTCCTGTCTCTCTGCTTCTCTCTGTTATCAGCCATTATACACATATCATCTACATTCCCAGGTACAGTGTGCGGTGATCACTGCTGTCCTGTCTCTGCTTCTCTCTGTTATCAGCCATTATACACATATCATCTACATTCCCAGGTACAGTGTGCGGTGATCATTGCTGTCCTGTCTCTGCTTCTCTCTGTTATCAGCCATTATACACATATCATCTACATTCCCAGGTACAGTGTGCGGTGATCATTGCTGTCCTGTCTCTGCTTCTCTCTGTTATCAGCCATTATACACATATCATCTACATTCCCAGGTACAGTGTGCGGTGATCATTGCTGTCCTGTCTCTCTGCTTCTCTCTGTTATCAGCCATTATACACATATCATCTACATTCTCAGGTACAGTGTGCGGTGATCATTGCTGTCCTGTCTCTCTGCTTCTCTCTGTTATCAGCCATTATACACATATCATCTACACTCCCAGGTACAGTGTGCGGTGATCATTGCTGTCCTGTCTCTGCTTCTCTGTTATCAGCCATTATACACATATCATCTACATTCCCAGGTACAGTGTGCGGTGATCATTACTGTCCTGTCTCTGCTTCTCTCTGTTATCAGCCATTATACACATATCATCTACATTCCCAGGTACAGTGTGCGGTGATCATTGCTGTCCTGTCTCTGCTTCTCTCTGTTATCAGCCATTATACACATATAATCTACACTTCCAGGTACAGTGTGCGGTGATCATTACTGACCTGTCTCTGCTTCTCTCTGTTATCAGCCATTATACACATATCATCTACATTCCCAGGTACAGTGTGCGGTGATCATTGCTGTCCTGTCTCTGCTTCTCTCTGTTATCAGCCATTATACACATATCCTCTACATTTCCAGGTACAGTGTGCGGTGATCATTACTGTCCTGTCTCTGCTTCTCTCTGTTATCAGCCATTATACACATATAATCTACATTCCCAGGTACAGTGTGCGGTGATCATTGCTGTCCTGTCTCTCTGCTTCTCTCTGTTATCAGCCATTATACACATATCCTCTACATTCCCAGGTACAGTGTGCGGTGATCATTGCTGTCCTGTCTCTCTGCTTCTCTCTGTTATCAGCCATTATACACATATCATCTACACTCCCAGGTACAGTGTGCGGTGATCATTGCTGTCCTGTCTCTGCTTCTCTGTTATCAGCCATTATACACATATCATCTACATTCCCAGGTACAGTGTGCGGTGATCATTACTGTCCTGTCTCTGCTTCTCTCTGTTATCAGCCATTATACACATATCATCTACATTCCCAGGTACAGTGTGCGGTGATCATTGCTGTCCTGTCTCTGCTTCTCTCTGTTATCAGCCATTATACACATATAATCTACACTTCCAGGTACAGTGTGCGGTGATCATTACTGACCTGTCTCTGCTTCTCTCTGTTATCAGCCATTATACACATATCATCTACATTCCCAGGTACAGTGTGCGGTGATCATTGCTGTCCTGTCTCTGCTTCTCTCTGTTATCAGCCATTATACACATATCATCTACATTCCCAGGTACAGTGTGCGGTGATCATTGCTGTCCTGTCTCTGCTTCTCTCTGTTATCAGCCATTATACACATATCATCTACATTCCCAGGTACAGTGTGCGGTGATCATTGCTGTCCTTTCTCTCTGCTTCTCTCTGTTATCAGCCATTATACACATACAGTTAGGTCCAGAAATCTTTGGCCAGTGACACAATTTTGGCGAGTCGGGCTCTGCATGCCACCACATTGGATTTGAAATGAAACCTCTACAACAGAATTCAAGTGCAGATTGTAACGTTTAATTTGAAGATTTGAACAAAAATATCTGATAGAAATTGTAGGAATTGTCACATTTCTTTACAAACACTCCACATTTTAGGAGGTCAAAAGTAATTGGACAAATAAACCAAACCCAAACAAAATATTTTTATTTTCAATATTTTGTTGTGAATCCTTTGGAGGCAATCACTGCCTTAAGTCTGGAACCCATGGACATCACCAAACGCTGGGTTTCCTCCTTCTTAATGCTTTGCCAGGCCTTTACAGCCGCAGCCTTCAGGTCTTGCTTGTTTGTGGGTCTTTCCGTCTTAAGTCTGGATTTGAGCAAGTGAAATGCATGCTCAATTGGGTTAAGATCTGGTGATTGACTTGGCCATTGCAGAATGTTCCACTTTTTTGCACTCATGAACTCCTGGGTAGCTTTGGCTATATGCTTGGGGTCATTGTCCATCTGTACTATGAAGCGCCGTCCGATCACCTTTGCGGCATTTGGCTGAATCTGGGCTGAAAGTATATCCGGTACACTTCAGAATTCATCCGGCTACTCTTGTCTGCTGTTATGTCATCAATAAACACAAGTGACCCAGTGCCATTGAAAGCCATGCATGCCCATGCCATCACGTTGCCTCCACCATGTTTTACAGAGGGTGTGGTGTGCCTTGGATCATGTGCCGTTCCCTTTCTTCTCCAAACTTTTTTCTTCCCATCATTCTGGTACAGGTTGATCTTGGTCTCATCTGTCCATAGAATACTTTTCCAGAACTGAGCCGGCTTCATGAGGTGTTTTTCAGCAAATGTAACTCTGGCCTCTCTATTTTTGGAATTGATGAATGGTTTGCATCTAGATGTGAACCCTTTGTATTTACTTTCATGGAGTCTTCTCTTTACTGGTGACTTAGAGACAGATACACCTACTTCACTGAGAGTGTTCTGGACTTCAGTTGATGTTGTGAACGGGTTCTTCTTCACCAAAGAAAGTATGCGGCGATCATCCACCACTGTTGTCATCCGTGGACGCCCAGGCCTTTTTGAGTTCCCAAGATCACCAGTCAATTCCTTTTTTCTCAGAATGTACCCGACTGTTGATTTTGCTACTCCAAGCATGTCTGCTATCTCTCTGATGGATTTTTTCTTTTTTTCAGCCTCAGGATGTTCTGCTTCACCTCAATTGAGAGTTCCTTAGACCGCATGTTGTCTGGTCACAGCAACAACTTCCAAATGCAAAACCACACACTTGTAATCAACCCCAGACCTTTTAACTACTTCATTGATTACAGGTTAACGAGGGAGACGCCTTCAGAGTTAATTGCAGCCCTTAGAGTCCCTTGTCCAATTACTTTTGGTCCCTTGAAAAAGAGGAGGCTATGCATTACAGAGCTATGATTCCTAAACCCTTTCTCCGATTTGGATGTGAAAACTCTCATATTGCAGCTGGGAGTGTGCACTTTCAGCCTATATTATATATAGAATTGTATTTCTGAACATGTTTTTGTAAACAGCTAAAATAACAAAACTTGTGTCACTGTCCAAATATTTCTGGACCTAACTGTATAATCTACACTCCCAGGTACAGTGTGCGGTGATCATTGCTGTCCTGTCTCTCTGCTTCTCTCTGTTATCAGCCATTATACACATATAATCTACACTCCCAGGTACAGTGTGCGGTGATCATTGCTGTCCTGTCTCTGCTTCTCTCTGTTATCAGCCATTATACACATATCATCTACATTCCCAGGTACAGTGTGCGGTGATCATTGCTGTCCTGTCTCTCTGCTTCTCTCTGTTATCAGCCATTATACACATCTGAGATTACATTTCAGCCTACTGCTGAATTCAGGGAGGGGGATTCAATTTACATCTGATAAATACAACATGATCAGAATTGGCTGGGAAGGGGTTAATAGACGTCTTCTGCTTCGGCCCCCCGGGTACCTCTCCGTCCTCAGACCGTCCAGTCACGTGTATTGTGCCCCGTCACAGAGAATATGAGGGCTTAATTTTGTTGTATTTGAAGCAAATCACGAACAATCAGTTAATCTGAGGCGACTCCGATCTCTGCCGGGTGTTTATATCCGATCTCTGCCGGGTGTTTATATCCGATCTCTGCCGGGTGTTTATATCCGATCTCTGCCGGGTGTTTATATCCGATCTCTGCCGGGTGTTCATATTTGATCTCTGCCGGGTGTTTATATCTGATCTCTGCCGGGTGTTTATATCTGATCTCTGCCGGGTGTTTATATCTGATCTCTGCCGGGTGTTTATATCTGATCTCTGCCGGGTGTTTATATCCGATCTCTGCCGGGTGTTTATATCCGATCTCTGCCGGGTGTTTATATCCGATCTCTGCCGGGTGTTTATATCTGATCTCTGCCGGGTGTTTATATCTGATCTCTGCCGGGTGTTTATATCTGATCTCTGCCGGGTGTTTATATCTGATCTCTGCCGGGTGTTTATATCTGATCTCTGCCGGGTGTTTATATCTGATCTCTGCCGGGTGTGTATATCTGATCTCTGCCGGGTGTTTATATCTGATCTCTGCCGGGTGTTTATATCTGATCTCTGCCGGGTGTTTAAATCTGATCTCTGCCGGGTGTTTAAATCTGATCTCTGCCGGGTGTTTATATCCGATCTCTGCTGGGTGTGTATATCCGATCTCTGCCGGGTGTTTATATCCGATCTCTGCCGGGTGTTTATATCCGATCTCTGCCAGGTGTTTATATCTGATCTCTGCCGGGTGTTTATATCTGATCTCTGCCGGGTGTTTATATCTGATCTCTGCCGGGTGTTTATATCTGATCTCTGCCGGGTGTTTATATCTGATCTCTGCCGGGTGTTTATATCTGATCTCTGCCGGGTGTTTATATCTGATCTCTGCCGGGTGTTTATATCTGATCTCTGCCGGGTGTTTATATCTGATCTCTGCCGGGTGTTTATATCTGATCTCTGCCGGGTGTTTATATCTGATCTCTGCCGGGTGTTTATATCCGATCTCTGCCGGGTGTTTATATCCGATCTCTGCCGGGTGTTTATATCCAGCAGTTTTTGCTGGGGGGAGTCAGAATCCCCTCCACATATTTTGGGGAAGTTTAGTCCACGAGGAGGAGTGAATTGTGCTGCAGCGGCTGCTCCATGGGGCGGAGGGGGGAGAGGTGGCCGGGTCCTCCGCTGTGTCCTCCACGACTCCCATACAAGTGAATGGTGACGGCGGCGGGCCGTGGTGGATCTCAGGTCTGTGCTGGGCGCCTTTTGTCTGTATTTACCTGTACTATATGCAGCTCTTTCTTTTCCACACAGGGACCGCAGTGCTAGATCCGCTGTCCTCTTCTCATCCGCTGTCCTCTTCTCATCCGCTGTCCTCTTCTCATCCGCTGTCCTCTTCTCATCCGCTGTCCTCTTCTCATCCGCTGTCCTCTTCTCATCCGCTGTCCTCTTCTCATCCGCTGTCCTCTTCTCATCCGCTGTCCTCTTCTCATCCGCTGTCCTCTTCGTCCTGAATGACTGAACAAGGATGGAGGAAGAAAATGACATTACCCGGAGAATCTTAACCTTCACCCTGGAGATCCTGCGGCTGCTGACCGGAGAGGTGACGCTATCTTTACATCGGTTGTATTGTTGCCGCACATCGGCCGGACTCTCCAGTGATGTGTATACCGGGGCTGAGGGGAGTCAGACGCTCCGGATTCAGCAGGGGCCGGACTCTCCAGTGATGTGTATACCGGGGCTGAGTGGAGTCAGACGCCCCGGATTCAGCAGGGGCCGGACTCTCCAGTGATGTGTATACCGGGGCTGAGTGGAGTCAGACGCTCCGGATTCAGCAGGGGCCGGACTCTCCAGTGATGTGTATACCGGGGCTGAGTGGAGTCAGACGCCCCGGATTCAGCAGGGGCCGGACTCTCCAGTGATGTGTATACCAGGGCTGAGGGGAGTCAGACGCTCCGGATTCAGCAGGGGCCGGACTCTCCAGTGATGTGTATACCGGGGCTGAGTGGAGTCAGACGCTCCGGATTCAGCAGGGGCCGGACTCTTCAGTGATGTGTATACCGGGGCTGAGGGGAGTCAGACGCTCCGGATTCAGCAGGGGCCGGACTCTCCAGTGATGTGTATACCGGGGCTGAGTGGAGTCAGACGCTCCGGATTCAGCAGGGGCCGGACTCTCCAGTGATGTGTATACCGGGGCTGAGTGGAGTCAGACGCTCCGGATTCAGCAGGGGCCGGACTCTCCAGTGATGTGTATACCGGGGCTGAGGGGAGTCAGACGCTCCGGATTCAGCATGGGCCGGACTCTCCAGTGATGTGTATACCGGGGATGAGGGGAGTCAGACGCCCCGGATTCAGCAGGGGCCGGACTCTCCAGTGATGTGTATACCGGGGCTGAGTGGAGTCAGACGCTCCGGATTCAGCAGGGGCCGGACTCTCCAGTGATGTGTATACCGGGGCTGAGTGGAGTCAGACGCTCCGGATTCAGCAGGGGCCGGACTCTCCAGTGATGTGTATACCGGGGCTGAGGGGAGTCAGACGCCCCGGATTCAGCAGGGGCCGGACTCTCCAGTGATGTGTATACCGGGGCTGAGGGGAGTCAGACGCCCCGGATTCAGCAGGGGCCGGACTCTCCAGTGATGTGTATACCGGGGCTGAGTGGAGTCAGACGCTCCGGATTCAGCAGGGGCCGGACTCTCCAGTGATGTGTATACCGGGGCTGAGTGGAGTCAGACGCTCCGGATTCAGCAGGGGCCGGACTCTCCAGTGATGTGTATACCGGGGCTGAGTGGAGTCAGACGCTCCGGATTCAGCAGGGGCCGGACTCTCCAGTGATGTGTATACCGGGGCTGAGTGGAGTCAGACGCTCCGGATTCAGCAGGGGCCGGACTCTCCAGTGATGTGTATACCGGGGCTGAGGGGAGTCAGACGCTCCGGATTCAGCAGGGGCCGGACTCTCCAGTGATGTGTATACCGGGGCTGAGGGGAGTCAGACGCTCCGGATTCAGCAGGGGCCGGACTCTCCAGTGATGTGTATACCGGGGCTGAGGGGAGTCAGACGCTCCGGATTCAGCAGGGGCCGGACTCTCCAGTGATGTGTATAACGGGGCTGAGGGGAGTCAGACGCTCCGGATTCAGCAGGGGCCGGACTCTCCAGTGATGTGTATACCGGGGCTGAGGGGAGCCAGACGCTCCGGATTCAGCAGGGGCCGGACTCTCCAGTGATGTGTATACCGGGGCTGAGGGGAGTCAGACGCTCCGGATTCAGCAGGGGCCGGACTCTCCAGTGATGTGTATACCGGGGCTGAGGGGAGTCAGACGCTCCGGATTCAGCAGGGGCCGGACTCTCCAGTGATGTGTATACCGGGGCTGAGGGGAGTCAGACGCTCCGGATTCAGCAGGGGCCGGACTCTCCAGTGATGTGTATACCGGGGCTGAGGGGAGTCAGACGCTCCGGATTCAGCAGGGGCCGGACTCTCCAGTGATGTGTATACCGGGGCTGAGTGGAGTCAGACGCTCCGGATTCAGCAGGGGCCGGACTCTCCAGTGATGTGTATACGGGTGTGATGACGGGGCTGAGTGGAGACGCTCCGGATTCAGCAGGGGCTGGACCCTCTTAATGAATAAGGAACATCAGACGAGTGTCTTGAGCCGCCTTGTGCACCTCGCCACTAAGCTTAGGGGTACTTTGCACGTTGCGACATCGCTACTGCGATATCGTCGGGGTCAAATTGAAAGTGACGCACATCCGGCGCCGGTAACGACGTCGCAACGTGTAAAGCCTAGATGCGCCGATAAACGATCGCAAAGCGTTGTAAATCGGGGATCTGTGTAGCGTCGGGCATTTCCATAATGTCGCACCAATAGGAGATACGATGCTGTTCCTCGTTCCTGCGGCAGCGCACATCGCTGTGTGTGAAGCCGCAGGAGCGAAGAACATCTCCTACCTGCCTCCACCGGCAATGCAGAAGAAAGGAGGTGGGCGGGATGTTTACATCCCACTCATCTCCGCCCCTCCGCTCCTATTGGCCGCCTGCCGTGTGACGTCGCTGTGATGACGCACGACCCGCCCCCTTAGGAAGGAGGCGGGTCGCCGGCCAGAGCGACGTCGCAGGGAAGGTAAGTGCGTGTGAAGCTGCCGTAGCGATAATGTTCACTATGGCAGCTATCACAAGATATCGCATCTGCGACGGGGGCGGGGACTATCTCGCTCGGCATCGCTACTGTGACGCCCTGGACCCCAGGGGTCACAGGTAATAACACCTACCACATTACACACACCCCCACCCCCTGTGAGGACACACCCGTCACCCGAAAGGGAAACCTGATGCCTCCCTCAGGGCCAGTAGGGCACACCAGGTGGGCGGAGTCAGGCGGAAAGGCACGCCCACCGAGGAGACTACTGTCCTGAGGCAGGGATTACAAACAGAAGAGAGTGGACAGTGACAGGAGGTGTAGAGGAGAGAAGCTGTCAGGGACCCGGGTTAGAGCCTGGGACCCTCGAACCATCAGGCAGGCAGACGGTGGTGGCTGTCTGCAGGAGTACCGGTACAGCAACCGGCGGAACCGTAGGAACCGGGCCTGGGTTGGAGCCCACCGGTCCCGAACCGGGGAGTCAACCGTTTACCGGAGCACCAGAAACCGGGTACTCAGACCCCGTACTAGCTTAGAAGCCACTGAGTTTAGGCAAATTGACTGATTGCAGTCTGGACCTCACGGGTTCATCCACACCCGAAGTCCCGAAAGAAGGCAAAAGCTCACCGATACCGGGAGAGAGCCACCGCCAAGGGCCAAACACCCGACGGGCCAGTGCCTGCGGGCAACGGAGGGCTCCTCCGGCAGCTCAACGCCAGGGTACGGGCTACCACTGTCCAGGCAGGGGAGCCAAAAACCACACGAGTTGCAAGGCAAAGGGGCCACCATCAACCTCATGGGGGACACTAGCAGCGGCTGCGGGACCCGACCATACCCCAACTTTGGTTTACCAGTGACTCTGAGTGTGAATTAATCGTGAGTACACCAGTGCCATCCGGGCATGACACCGCACCGCAGCACGGCACCCTGCACCCCGATAACAACACCAGCGCTTCAGTCCCCCCACCGGGACCCAGGACACACCGCCCCTACCCACAGAGGGGCTAACATCTAGGCTGCGGCCGCAACACCGATCCCGGACGAGCCCACCTTCACTCCAGCCGCAGCGGTGGTGCATCCCGTCACCACGACTCGTGGGTGGCGTCACGACCAGTAGGAACGACAGCGCTGCTCACCCGGCTGCGCGCCTCGTCCCGCCACCACCAACACCCCACTGCCTCTCCCCTTAACAGAGCGACGTGGCCCGTGCCACCGACAACCCGAGCCCGGACCTCGAGCGGCTCGGCCCAAGCCGCGGAGAAGCGGCCGTGCCCCTCTCAGGGCGGTACACATACATCGGCCTGCGATGTCATAGTGTGCAAAGTACCCCTTACTCCGGTCATAGACTGGAACATCACAACTTTCCCTGAATTGGATCAGTGGGGGTCTCTACACTCATGAACTGCCCCAGCTGTGCCCACTTTGTCAAACCCAGGCAAAAATGATGTAAGAACACAATTAATTGCAAAATTTTAGCAACATTTCAACCTTTTTACAGCAGAATTCTAATAATAGTTTTAATGATCGGGCCATAGAGAATATAGAGTACATATACTGTATCAGGCCATAGAGAATATAGAATACATATACTGTATCAGGCCATAGAGAATATAGAGTACATATACTGTATCAGGCCATAGAGAATATAGAATACATATACTGTATCAGGCTATAGAGAATATAGAATACATATACTGTATCAGGCTATAGAGAATATAGAGTACATATACTGTATCAGGCTATAGAGAATATAGAGTACATATACTGTATCAGGCCATAGAGAATATAGAGTACATATACTGTATCAGGCCATAGAGAATATAGAATACATATACTGTATCAGGCCATAGAGAATATAGAATACATATACTGTATCAGGCTATAGAGAATATAGAGTACATATACTGTATCAGGCTATAGAGAATATAGAGTACATATACTGTATCAGGCTATAGAGAATATAGAATACATATACTGTATCAGGCCATAGAGAATATAGAATACATATACTGTATCAGGCCATAGAGAATATAGAGTACATATACTGTATCAGGCCATAGAGAATATAGAGTACATATACTGTATCAGGCCATAGAGAATATAGAATACATATACTGTATCAGGCCATAGAGAATATAGAATACATATACTGTATCAGGCTATAGAGAATATAGAGTACATATACTGTATCAGGCTATAGAGAATATAGAATACATATACTGTATCAGGCTATAGAGAATATAGAATACATATACTGTATCAGGCCATAGAGAATATAGAGTACATATACTGTATCAGGCCATAGAGAATATAGAATACATATACTGTATCAGGCCATAGAGAATATAGAATACATATACTGTATCAGGCCATAGAGAATATAGAGTACATATACTGTATCAGGCCATAGAGAATATAGAATACATATACTGTATCAGGCCATAGAGAATATAGAATACATATACTGTATCAGGCCATAGAGAATATAGAGTACATATACTGTATCAGGCCATAGAGAATATAGAATACATATACTGTATCAGGCCATAGAGAATATAGAATACATATACTGTATCAGGCTATAGAGAATATAGAATACATATACTGTATCAGGCCATAGAGAATATAGAATACATATACTGTATCAGGCCATAGAGAATATAGAATACATATACTGTATCAGGCCATAGAGAATATAGAATACATATACTGTATCAGGCCATAGAGAATATAGAATACATATACTGTATCAGGCTATAGAGAATATAGAGTACATATACTGTATCAGGCTATAGAGAATATAGAATACATATACTGTATCAGGCCATAGAGAATATAGAATACATATACTGTATCAGGCCATAGAGAATATAGAATACATATACTGTATCAGGCCATAGAGAATATAGAGTACATATACTGTATCAGGCCATAGAGAATATAGAGTACATATACTGTATCAGGCCATAGAGAATATAGAATACATATACTGTATCAGGCCATAGAGAATATAGAATACATATACTGTATCAGGCCATAGAGAATATAGAATACATATACTGTATCAGGCTATAGAGAATATAGAATACATATACTGTATCAGGCTATAGAGAATATAGAATACATATACTGTATCAGGCCATAGAGAATATAGAGTACATATACTGTATCAGGCCATAGAGAATATAGAATACATATACTGTATCAGGCCATAGAGAATATAGAGTACATATACTGTATCAGGCTATAGAGAATATAGAATACATATACTGTATCAGGCTATAGAGAATATAGAGTACATATACTGTATCAGGCTATAGAGAATATAGAATACATATACTGTATCAGGCCATAGAGAATATAGAGTACATATACTGTATCAGGCCATAGAGAATATAGAGTACATATACTGTATCAGGCCATAGAGAATATAGAGTACATATACTGTATCAGGCCATAGAGAATATAGAATACATATACTGTATCAGGCCATAGAGAATATAGAATACATATACTGTATCAGGCCATAGAGAATATAGAGTACATATACTGTATCAGGCTATAGAGAATATAGAATAGATATACTGTATCAGGCCATAGAGAATATAGAGTACATATACTGTATCAGGCCATAGAGAATATAGAATACATATACTGTATCAGGCCATAGAGAATATAGAATACATATACTGTATCAGGCCATAGAGAATATAGAGTACATATACTGTATCAGGCCATAGAGAATATAGAATAGATATACTGTATCAGGCCATAGAGAATATAGAGTACATATACTGTATCAGGCCATAGAGAATATAGAGTACATATACTGTATCAGGCCATAGAGAATATAGAGTACATATACTGTATCAGGCTATAGAGAATATAGAATACATATACTGTATCAGGCTATAGAGAATATAGAATACATATACTGTATCAGGCCATAGAGAATATAGAATACATATACTGTATCAGGCCATAGAGAATATAGAATACATATACTGTATCAGGCTATAGAGAATATAGAGTACATATACTGTATCAGGCTATAGAGAATATAGAATACATATACTGTATCAGGCCATAGAGAATATAGAATAGATATACTATATCAGGCCATAGAGAATATAGAGTACATATACTGTATCAGGCTATAGAGAATATAGAATACATATATTGTATCGGGCCATAGAGAATATAGAGTACATATACTGTATCAGGCCATAGAGAATATAGAATAGATATACTGTATCAGGCCATAGAGAATATAGAGTACATATACTGTATCAGGCCATAGAGAATATAGAATACATATACTGTATCAGGCTATAGAGAATATAGAGTACATATACTGTATCAGGCTATAGAGAATATAGAATACATATACTGTATCAGGCCATAGAGAATATAGAATAGATATACTATATCAGGCCATAGAGAATATAGAGTACATATACTGTATCAGGCCATAGAGAATATAGAATACATATACTGTATCAGGCCATAGAGAATATAGAGTACATATACTGTATCAGGCCATAGAGAATATAGAATACATATACTGTATCAGGCCATAGAGAATATAGAGTACATATACTGTATCAGGCTATAGAGAATATAGAGTACATATACTGTATCAGGCTATAGAGAATATAGAATACATATACTGTATCAGGCTATAGAGAATATAGAGTACATATACTGTATCAGGCTATAGAGAATATAGAATACATATACTGTATCAGGCCATAGATAATATAGAATACATATACTGTATCGGGCTATAGAGAATATAGAGTACATATACTGTATCAGGCTATAGAGAATATAGAGTACATATACTGTATCAGGCTATAGAGAATATAGAATACATATACTGTATCAGGCTATAGAGAATATAGAGTACATATACTGTATCAGGCTATAGAGAATATAGAATACATATACTGTATCAGGCCATAGAGAATATAGAATACATATACTGTATCAGGCCATAGATAATATAGAATACATATACTGTATCGGGCTATAGAGAATATAGAGTACATATACTGTATCAGGCTATAGAGAATATAGAATACATATACTGTATCAGGCCATAGATAATATAGAATACATATACTGTATCGGGCTATAGAGAATATAGAGTACATATACTGTATCAGGCTATAGAGAATATAGAGTACATATACTGTATCAGGCTATAGAGAATATAGAATACATATACTGTATCAGGCTATAGAGAATATAGAGTACATATACTGTATCAGGCTATAGAGAATATAGAATACATATACTGTATCAGGCCATAGAGAATATAGAATACATATACTGTATCAGGCCATAGATAATATAGAATACATATACTGTATCAGGCCATAGAGAATATAGAGTACATATACTGTATCAGGCTATAGAGAATATAGAATACATATACTGTATCAGGCTATAGAGAATATAGAGTACATATACTGTATCAGGCCATAGAGAATATAGAATACATATACTGTATCAGGCCATAGAGAATATAGAATAGATATACTGTATCAGGCCATAGATAATATAGAATACATATACTGTATCAGGCCATAGAGAATATAGAGTACATATACTGTATCAGGCTATAGAGAATATAGAGTACATATACTGTATCAGGCTATAGAGAATATAGAGTACATATACTGTATCAGGCTATAGAGAATATAGAATACATATACTGTATCAGGCTATAGAGAATATAGAGTACATATACTGTATCAGGCTATAGAGAATATAGAATACATATACTGTATCAGGCCATAGATAATATAGAATACATATACTGTATCAGGCCATAGATAATATAGAATACATATACTGTATCGGGCTATAGAGAATATAGAGTACATATACTGTATCAGGCTATAGAGAATATAGAGTACATATACTGTATCAGGCTATAGAGAATATAGAATACATATACTGTATCAGGCTATAGAGAATATAGAGTACATATACTGTATCAGGCTATAGAGAATATAGAATACATATACTGTATCAGGCCATAGAGAATATAGAATACATATACTGTATCAGGCCATAGATAATATAGAATACATATACTGTATCGGGCTATAGAGAATATAGAGTACATATACTGTATCAGGCTATAGAGAATATAGAATACATATACTGTATCAGGCCATAGATAATATAGAATACATATACTGTATCGGGCTATAGAGAATATAGAGTACATATACTGTATCAGGCTATAGAGAATATAGAATACATATATTGTATCGGGCCATAGAGAATATAGAGTACATATACTGTATCAGGCCATAGAGAATATAGAATAGATATACTGTATCAGGCCATAGAGAATATAGAGTACATATACTGTATCAGGCCATAGAGAATATAGAATACATATACTGTATCAGGCTATAGAGAATATAGAGTACATATACTGTATCAGGCTATAGAGAATATAGAATACATATACTGTATCAGGCCATAGAGAATATAGAATAGATATACTATATCAGGCCATAGAGAATATAGAGTACATATACTGTATCAGGCCATAGAGAATATAGAATACATATACTGTATCAGGCCATAGAGAATATAGAGTACATATACTGTATCAGGCCATAGAGAATATAGAATACATATACTGTATCAGGCCATAGAGAATATAGAGTACATATACTGTATCAGGCTATAGAGAATATAGAGTACATATACTGTATCAGGCTATAGAGAATATAGAATACATATACTGTATCAGGCTATAGAGAATATAGAGTACATATACTGTATCAGGCTATAGAGAATATAGAATACATATACTGTATCAGGCCATAGATAATATAGAATACATATACTGTATCGGGCTATAGAGAATATAGAGTACATATACTGTATCAGGCTATAGAGAATATAGAGTACATATACTGTATCAGGCTATAGAGAATATAGAATACATATACTGTATCAGGCTATAGAGAATATAGAGTACATATACTGTATCAGGCTATAGAGAATATAGAATACATATACTGTATCAGGCCATAGAGAATATAGAATACATATACTGTATCAGGCCATAGATAATATAGAATACATATACTGTATCGGGCTATAGAGAATATAGAGTACATATACTGTATCAGGCTATAGAGAATATAGAATACATATACTGTATCAGGCCATAGATAATATAGAATACATATACTGTATCGGGCTATAGAGAATATAGAGTACATATACTGTATCGGGCTATAGAGAATATAGAGTACATATACTGTATCAGGCTATAGAGAATATAGAATACATATACTGTATCAGGCTATAGAGAATATAGAGTACATATACTGTATCAGGCTATAGAGAATATAGAATACATATACTGTATCAGGCCATAGAGAATATAGAATACATATACTGTATCAGGCCATAGATAATATAGAATACATATACTGTATCAGGCCATAGAGAATATAGAGTACATATACTGTATCAGGCTATAGAGAATATAGAATACATATACTGTATCAGGCTATAGAGAATATAGAGTACATATACTGTATCAGGCCATAGAGAATATAGAATACATATACTGTATCAGGCCATAGAGAATATAGAATAGATATACTGTATCAGGCCATAGATAATATAGAATACATATACTGTATCAGGCCATAGAGAATATAGAGTACATATACTGTATCAGGCTATAGAGAATATAGAGTACATATACTGTATCAGGCTATAGAGAATATAGAGTACATATACTGTATCAGGCTATAGAGAATATAGAATACATATACTGTATCAGGCTATAGAGAATATAGAGTACATATACTGTATCAGGCTATAGAGAATATAGAATACATATACTGTATCAGGCCATAGATAATATAGAATACATATACTGTATCAGGCCATAGATAATATAGAATACATATACTGTATCGGGCTATAGAGAATATAGAGTACATATACTGTATCAGGCTATAGAGAATATAGAGTACATATACTGTATCAGGCTATAGAGAATATAGAATACATATACTGTATCAGGCTATAGAGAATATAGAGTACATATACTGTATCAGGCTATAGAGAATATAGAATACATATACTGTATCAGGCCATAGAGAATATAGAATACATATACTGTATCAGGCCATAGATAATATAGAATACATATACTGTATCGGGCTATAGAGAATATAGAGTACATATACTGTATCAGGCTATAGAGAATATAGAATACATATACTGTATCAGGCCATAGATAATATAGAATACATATACTGTATCGGGCTATAGAGAATATAGAGTACATATACTGTATCAGGCTATAGAGAATATAGAGTACATATACTGTATCAGGCTATAGAGAATATAGAATACATATACTGTATCAGGCCATAGAGAATATAGAGTACATATACTGTATCAGGCTATAGAGAATATAGAGTACATATACTGTATCAGGCTATAGAGAATATAGAGTACATATACTGTATCAGGCTATAGAGAATATAGAGTACATATACTGTATCAGGCTATAGAGAATATAGAGTACATATACTGTATCAGGCTATAGAGAATATAGAATACATATACTGTATCAGGCCATAGAGAATATAGAATACATATACTGTATCAGGCCATAGATAATATAGAATACATATACTGTATCAGGCCATAGAGAATATAGAGTACATATACTGTATCAGGCTATAGAGAATATAGAATACATATACTGTATCAGGCTATAGAGAATATAGAGTACATATACTGTATCAGGCCATAGAGAATATAGAATACATATACTGTATCAGGCCATAGAGAATATAGAATAGATATACTGTATCAGGCCATAGATAATATAGAATACATATACTGTATCGGGCCATAGAGAATATAGAGTACATATACTGTATCAGGCCATAGAGAATATAGAATACATATACTGTATCAGGCTATAGAGAATATAGAGTACATATACTGTATCAGGCTATAGAGAATATAGAGTACATATACTGTATCAGGCCATAGAGAATATAGAATACATATACTGTATCAGGCCATAGAGAATATAGAGTACATATACTGTATCGGGCCATAGATAATATAGAATACATATACTGTATCGGGCCATAGAGAATATAGAGTACATATACTGTATCAGGCCATAGAGAATATAGAATACATATACTGTATCAGGCTATAGAGAATATAGAGTACATATACTGTATCAGGCCATAGAGAATATAGAGTACATATACTGTATCGGGCTATAGAGAATATAGAATACATATACTGTATCAGGCCATAGAGAATATAGAATACATATACTGTATCAGGCCATAGAGAATATAGAGTACATATACTGTATCAGGCCATAGAGAATATAGAATACATATACTGTATCAGGCTATAGAGAATATAGAGTACATATACTGTATCAGGCCATAGAGAATATAGAATACATATACTGTATCAGGCCATAGAGAATATAGAGTACATATACTGTATCAGGCCATAGAGAATATAGAATACATATACTGTATCAGGCCATAGAGAATATAGAATACATATACTGTATCAGGCCATAGAGAATATAGAATATATATACTGTATCAGGCTATAGAGAATATAGAGTACATATACTGTATCAGGCCATAGAGAATATAGAGTACATATACTGTATCAGGCTATAGAGAATATAGAGTACATATACTGTATCAGGCCATAGAGAATATAGAGTACATATACTGTATCAGGCCATAGAGAATATAGAATACATATACTGTATCAGGCCATAGAGAATATAGAGTACATATACTGTATCAGGCCATAGAGAATATAGAATACATATACTGTATCAGGCCATAGAGAATATAGAGTACATATACTGTATCAGGCCATAGAGAATATAGAATACATATACTGTATCAGGCTATAGAGAATATAGAGTACATATACTGTATCAGGCCATAGAGAATATAGAGTACATATACTGTATCAGGCCATAGAGAATATAGAGTACATATACTGTATCAGGCCATAGATAATATAGAGTACATATACTGTATCAGGCCATAGAGAATATAGAGTACATATACTGTATCAGGCCATAGAGAATATAGAATACATATACTGTATCAGGCCATAGAGAATATAGAGTACATATACTGTATCGGGCTATAGAGAATATAGAGTACATATACTGTATCGGGCCATAGAGAATATAGAATACATATACTGTATCGGGCTATAGAGAATATAGAGTACATATACTGTATCAGGCTATAGAGAATATAGAGTACATATACTGTATCAGGCCATAGAGAATATAGAGTACATATACTGTATCAGGCTATAGAGAATATAGAATACATATACTGTATCAGGCCATAGAGAATATAGAATACATATACTGTATCAGGCTATAGAGAATATAGAGTACATATACTGTATCGGGCCATAGAGAATATAGAATACATATACTGTATCGGGCTATAGAGAATATAGAATACATATACTGTATCGGGCCATAGAGAATATAGAATACATATACTGTATCGGGCCATAGAGAATATAGAATACATATACTGTATCGGGCCATAGAGAATATAGAATACATATACTGTATCGGGCCATAGAGAATATAGAATACATATACTGTATCAGGCCATAGAGAATATAGAATACATATACTGTATCAGGCCATAGAGAATATAGAATACATATACTGTATCAGGCCATAGAGAATATAGAGTACATATACTGTATCAGGCCATAGAGAATATAGAGTACATATACTGTATCAGGCTATAGAGAATATAGAGTACATATACTGTATCAGGCTATAGAGAATATAGAGTACATATACTGTATCAGGCTATAGAGAATATAGAATACATATACTGTATCAGGCTATAGAGAATATAGAATACATATACTGTATCAGGCCATAGAGAATATAGAATACATATACTGTATCAGGCCATAGAGAATATAGAGTACATATACTGTATCAGGCCATAGAGAATATAGAGTACATATACTGTATCAGGCCATAGAGAATATAGAGTACATATACTGTATCAGGCTATAGAGAATATAGAGTACATATACTGTATCAGGCTATAGAGAATATAGAGTACATATACTGTATCAGGCTATAGAGAATATAGAGTACATATACTGTATCAGGCTATAGAGAATATAGAGTACATATACTGTATCAGGCCATAGAGAATATAGAGTACATATACTGTATCAGGCTATAGAGAATATAGAGTACATATACTGTATCGGGCCATAGAGAATATAGAGTACATATACTGTATCAGGCCATAGAGAATATAGAGTACATATACTGTATCGGGCCATAGAGAATATAGAGTACATATACTGTATCGGGCTATAGAGAATATAGAGTACATATACTGTATCAGGCTATAGAGAATATAGAGTACATATACTGTATCAGGCTATAGAGAATATAGAGTACATATACTGTATCAGGCTATAGAGAATATAGAGTACATATACTGTATCAGGCCATAGAGAATATAGAGTACATATACTGTATCAGGCTATAGAGAATATAGAGTACATATACTGTATCAGGCTATAGAGAATATAGAGTACATATACTGTATCAGGCCATAGAGAATATAGAGTACATATACTGTATCAGGCTATAGAGAATATAGAATACATATACTGTATCGGGCCATAGAGAATATAGAGTACATATACTGTATCAGGCCATAGAGAATATAGAGTACATATACTGTATCAGGCCATAGAGAATATAGAGTACATATACTGTATCAGGCCATAGAGAATATAGAGTACATATACTGTATCAGGCCATAGAGAATATAGAGTACATATACTGTATCAGGCCATAGAGAATATAGAGTACATATACTGTATCGGGCAGCATATCATAATGATTGCAGGTTTCTCGTTCAGTCTCGTTGCTCCCCGTGTAACCTCGAGCTCCTCACCGTGCTGTCTGTCATTCCTCCTCACCGTGCTGTCTGTCATTCCTCCTCACCGTGCTGTCTGTCATTACTGCTCACCGTGCTGTCTGTCATTCCTCCTCACCGTGCTGTCTGTCATTCCTCCTCACCGTGCTGTCTGTCATTACTCCTCACCGTGCTGTCTGTCATTCCTCCTCACCGTGCTGTCTGTCATTCCTCCTCACCGTGCTGTCTGTCATTCCTCCTCACCGTGCTGTCTGTCATTGCTCCTCACCGTGCTGTCTGTCATTGCTCCTCACCGTGCTGTCTGTCATTGCTCCTCACCGTGCTGTCTGTCATTCCTCCTCACCGTGCTGTCTGTCATTCCTCCTCACCGTGCTGTCTGTCATTCCTCCTCACCGTGCTGTCTGTCATTCCTCCTCACCGTGCTGTCTGTCATTCCTCCTCACCGTGCTGTCTGTCATTCCTCCTCACCGTGCTGTCTGTCATTCCTCCTCACCGTGCTGTCTGTCATTCCTCCTCACCGTGCTGTCTGTCATTCCTCCTCACCGTGCTGTCTGTCATTCCTCCTCACCGTGCTGTCTGTCATTCCTCCTCACCGTGCTGTCTGTCATTCCTCCTCACCGTGCTGTCTGTCATTCCTCCTCACCGTGCTGTCTGTCATTCCTCCTCACCGTGCTGTCTGTCATTCCTCCTCACCGTGCTGTCTGTCATTCCTCCTCACCGTGCTGTCTGTCATTCCTCCTCACCGTGCTGTCTGTCATTCCTCCTCACCGTGCTGTCTGTCATTCCTCCTCACCGTGCTGTCTGTCATTCCTCCTCACCGTGCTGTCTGTCATTCCTCCTCACCGTGCTGTCTGTCATTCCTCCTCACCGTGCTGTCTGTCATTCCTCCTCACCGTGCTGTCTGTCATTCCTCCTCACCGTGCTGTCTGTCATTCCTCCTCACCGTGCTGTCTGTCATTCCTCCTCACCGTGCTGTCTGTCATTCCTCCTCACCGTGCTGTCTGTCATTCCTCCTCACCGTGCTGTCTGTCATTCCTCCTCACCGTGCTGTCTGTCATTCCTCCTCACCGTGCTGTCTGTCATTCCTCCTCACCGTGCTGTCTGTCATTCCTCCTCACCGTGCTGTCTGTCATTCCTCCTCACCGTGCTGTCTGTCATTCCTCCTCACCGTGCTGTCTGTCATTCCTCCTCACCGTGCTGTCTGTCATTCCTCCTCACCGTGCTGTCTGTCATTCCTCCTCACCGTGCTGTCTGTCATTCCTCCTCACCGTGCTGTCTGTCATTACTGCTCACCGTGCTGTCTGTCATTCCTCCTCACCGTGCTGTCTGTCATTCCTCCTCACCGTGCTGTCTGTCATTACTCCTCACCGTGCTGTCTGTCATTCCTCCTCACCGTGCTGTCTGTCATTCCTCCTCACCGTGCTGTCTGTCATTCCTCCTCACCGTGCTGTCTGTCATTCCTCCTCACCGTGCTGTCTGTCATTCCTCCTCACCGTGCTGTCTGTCATTCCTCCTCACCGTGCTGTCTGTCATTACTGCTCACCGTGCTGTCTGTCATTCCTCCTCACCGTGCTGTCTGTCATTCCTCCTCACCCACCGTGCTGTCTTTCATTACTGCTCACCGTGCTGTCTGTCATTCCTCCTCACCGTGCTGTCTGTCATTCCTCCTCACCGTGCTGTCTGTCATTCCTCCTCACCGTGCTGTCTGTCATTCCTCCTCACCGTGCTGTCTGTCATTCCTCCTCACCGTGCTGTCTGTCATTCCTCCTCACCGTGCTGTCTGTCATTACTGCTCACCGTGCTGTCTGTCATTCCTCCTCACCGTGCTGTCTGTCATTCCTCCTCACCGTGCTGTCTGTCATTCCTCCTCACCGTGCTGTCTGTCATTCCTCCTCACCCACCGTGCTGTCTTTCATTACTGCTCACCGTGCTGTCTGTCATTCCTCCTCACCGTGCTGTCTGTCATTCCTCCTCACCGTGCTGTCTGTCATTCCTCCTCACCGTGCTGTCTGTCATTGCTCCTCACCGTGCTGTCTGTCATTCCTCCTCACCGTGCTGTCTGTCATTCCTCCTCACCGTGCTGTCTGTCATTCCTCCTCACCGTGCTGTCTGTCATTCCTCCTCACCGTGCTGTCTGTCATTCCTCCTCACCGTGCTGTCTGTCATTCCTCCTCACCGTGCTGTCTGTCATTCCTCCTCACCGTGCTGTCTGTCATTACTCCTCACCGTGCTGTCTGTCATTACTCCTCACCGTGCTGTCTGTCATTCCTCCTCACCGTGCTGTCTGTCATTCCTCCTCACCCACCGTGCTGTCTGTCATTCCTCCTCACCCACCGTGCTGTCTGTCATTGCTCCTCACCGTGCTGTCTGTCATTGCTCCTCACCGTGCTGTCTGTCATTCCTCCTCACCGTGCTGTCTGTCATTACTCCTCACCGTGCTGTCTGTCATTCCTCCTCACCGTGCTGTCTGTCATTACTAGCATGAATGGTGGTAACTGCTGATGGTACAGAACTCACTGATGCCAATACACTCCTGTTATAGGAGCCACCAGAGTGTAATCATAGCAACTTAGCCATGAAGTGGAGACCCCAAAATGTTACAAAGTGCGAGGCCGAGTGCTGAGGAGCAGATGGCAGAAAAGTCACCACCGCTCTGCTGACCCCATAACAGCCACCAGTCCACCAGACCTCATCCGGTATCATCACTGCCCCCGCCAGGGGCTTCATGGCCGAGCAGCTGCAGGCATACATCACCAAGCACAATGCCGAGCCGTACACTACCAAGCACAATGCCGAGCCGTACATCACCAAGCACAATGCCGAGCCGTACATCACCAAGCACAATGCCGAGCCGTACATCACCAAGCACAATGCCGAGCCGTACATCACCAAGCAGAATGCCGAGCCATACATCACCAAGCACAATGCCGAGCCGTACATCACCAAGCACAATGCTGAGCCGTACATCACCAAGCACAATGCCGAGCCGTACACTACCAAGCACAATGCCGAGCCGTACACCACCAAGCACAATGCCGAGCCGTACATCACCAAGCACAATGCCGAGCCGTACATCACCAAGCACAATGCCGAGCCGTACATCACCAAGCACAATGCTGAGCCGTACATCACCAAGCACAATGCCGAGCCGTACATCACCAAGCACAATGCCGAGCCGTACATCACCAAGTACAATGCCGAGCCGTACATCACCAAGCACAATGCCGAGCCGTACATTACCAAGCACAATGCTGAGCCGTACATTACCAAGCACAATGCTGAGCCATATGTCACCAAGCCCAATGCTGAGCCATATGTCACCAAGCCCAATGCTGAGCCATATGTCACCAAGCACAATGCTGAGCCATATGTCACCAAGCACAATGCCGAGCCATATGTCACCAAGCACAATGCCGAGCCGTACATCACCAAGCACAATGCCGAGCCGTACGTCACCAAGCACAATGCCGAGCCATATGTCACCAAGCACAATGCCGAGCCATATGTCACCAAGCACAATGCCGAGCCATATGTCACCAAGCACAATGTCGAGCCATATGTCACCAAGCACAATGTCGAGCCATATGTCACCAAGCACAATGCCGAGCCATATGTCACCAAGCACAATGCCGAGCTTCGGATGGAGCGGTGTAAAGCTGCCACCACTGGCCTCTGGAGGAGACATGTTCTGTGCAGGGAGGGATCGCACTTCTCTATCTGCGTTGGATGGAGGAGTCTGGGTTTGGTGAATAGAGGACGTTACCCCCGGACTGCACTGTGCCCCTGTACAGATGGTGGAGGAGGAGGATGCTCCAGCTGTTATTGGGGGCGGCCTCAGACCCTTAGTTCCAGTGAAGAGAAATATTAAAGCTTTAGTAGAAAACATTGTGGGCAATTATAGATCCGGCTTTGTGGGAACAGTTTGGAGAAGATCCTTTGACGGTGTCCAGTGCACAAAGTCCAAAATCTTGTAGAAATCCTTCCCAGAAAAGCGGAGCTGATAAACCACAGAGAGCGGACCCCTCCATATTCATGTGTATGACTGTGGAATGAAAGGTCAGAAGAGCTCCTGGAGGTGGATATGGGGGGGCACATTGTATTCCCAATGTCGTAGGAAAGAATCTGTCATGTGTAATCACGCCCCGACCTTCCGAATCAAGGGAAAGATGAGTGTGGCTGGTGGCAGGTTGTATGGCGGTGGAGAGAGGCGGCTGGTGGCAGGTTGTATGGCGGTGGAGAGAGGCGGCTGGTGGCAGGTTGTATGGCGGTGGAGAGAGGCGGCTGGTGGCAGGTTGTATGGCGGTGGAGAGAGGCGGCTGGTGGCAGGTTGTATGGCGGTGGAGAGAGGCGGCTGGTGGCAGGTTGTATGGCGGTGGAGAGAGGCGGCTGGTGGCAGGTTGTATGGCGGTGGAGAGAGGCGGCTGGTGGCAGGTTGTATGGCGGTGGAGAGAGGCGGCTGGTGGCAGGTTGTATGGCGGTGGAGAGAGGCGGCTGGTGGCAGGTTGTATGGCGGTGGAGAGAGGCGGCTGGTGGCAGGTTGTATGGCGGTGGAGAGAGGCGGCTGGTGGCAGGTTCTATGGCGGTGGAGAGAGGCGGCTGGTGGCAGGTTCTATGGCGGTGGAGAGAGGCGGCTGGTGGCAGGTTGTATGGCGGTGGAGAGAGGCGGCTGGTGGCAGGTTGTATGGCGATGGAGAGAGGCGGCTGGTGGCAGGTTGTATGGCGGTGGAGAGAGGTGGCTGGTTGTATGGCGGTGGAGAGAGGTGGCTGGTGGCTGGTTGTATGGCGGTGGAGAGAGGTGGCTGGTGGCTGGTTGTATGGCGGTAGAGAGAGGTGGCTGGTGGCAGGTTGTATGGCGGTGGAGAGAGGCGGCTGGTGGCAGGTTGTATGGCGGTGGAGAGAGGTGGCTGGTTGTATGGCGGTGGATAGAGGTGGCTGGTGGCTGGTTGTATGGCGGTGGAGAGAGGTGGCTGGTGGCTGGTTGTATGGCGGTGGAGAGAGGCGGCTGGTGGCAGGTTGTATGGCGGTGGAGAGAGGTGGCTGGTGGCTGGTTGTATGGCGGTGGAGAGAGGTGGCTGGTGGCTGGTTGTATGGCGGTGGAGAGAGGCGGCTGGTGGCAGGTTGTATGGCGATGGAGAGAGGCGGCTGGTGGCAGGTTGTATGGCGGTGGAGAGGTGGCTGGTTGTATGGCGGTGGAGAGAGGTGGCTGGTGGCAGGTTGTATGGCGGTGGAGAAAGGCGGCTGGTGGCAGGTTGTATGGCGGTGGAGAGAGGTGGCTGGTTGTATGGCGGTGGAGAGAGGTGGCTGGTGGCTGGTTGTATGGCGGTGGAGAGAGGTGGCTGGTGGCTGGTTGTATGGCGGTGGAGAGAGGCGGCTGGTGGCAGGTTGTATGGCGGTGGAGAGAGGTGGCTGGTTGTATGGCGGTGGAGAGAGGTGGCAGGTTGTATGGCGGTGGAGAGAGGCGGCTGGTGGCAGGTTGTATGGCGGTGGAGAGAGGCGGCTGGTGGCAGGTTGTATGGCGGTGGAGAGAGGTGGCTGGTGGCAGGTTGTATGGCGGTGGAGAGAGGCGGCTGGTGGCAGGTTGTATGGCGGTGGAGAGAGGTGGCAGGTTGTATGGCGGTGGAGAGAGGCGGCTGGTGGCAGGTTGTATGGCGGTGGAGAGAGGCGGCTAGTGGCAGGTTGTATGGCGGTGGAGAAAGGTGGCTGGTGGCAGGTTGTATGGCGGTGGAGAGAGGTGGCTGGTTGTATGGCGGTGGAGAGAGGTGGCTGGTGGCTGGTTGTATGGCGGTGGAGAGAGGTGGCTGGTGGCTGGTTGTATGGCGGTGGAGAGAGGTGGCTGGTGGCAGGTTGTATGGCGGTGGAGAGAGGCGGCTGGTGGCAGGTTGTATGGCGGTGGAGAGAGGTGGCTGGTGGCAGGTTGTATGGCGGTGGAGAGAGGTGGCTGGTGGCAGGTTGTATGGCGGTGGAGAGAGGCGGCTGGTGGCAGGTTGTATGGCGGTGGAGAGAGGTGGCTGGTGGCTGGTTGTATGGCGGTGGAGAGAGGTGGCTGGTGGCTGGTTGTATGGCGGTGGAGAGAGGTGGCTGGTGGCTGGTTGTATGGCGGTGGAGAGAGGTGGCTGGTGGCTGGTTGTATGGCGGTGGAGAGAGGTGGCTGGTGGCAGGTTGTATGGCGGTGGAGAGAGGTGGCTGGTGGCAGGTTGTATGGCGGTGGAGAGAGGCGTCTGACAACCAGGAGAATCCAATGCCTGAGCGGCCCGGAGGCGACTGCTCTATATACCCGTATACAAGTCTATGGTCACAAGGCATCAGTTTTGGTTCTAGTTCACACTATACATCATACTTACCAATGTTAGTCCGGCTGCTGCAGACGTAGATGTCAGCTGCAGTAGTCTCAGCCGTTTTGATGACAGGACCATGCTAGCTTTAATGTCTGACGGCTCCCGAACTCGTCCGAAACACAGACAAGTGCTGGAGCTGCACACGAATTCGAGAGGGACCATATAAAATGTGACCCGGCTATCACCATAACCCGGGCATCCTCTGCGTGCACCATATAAAAGTGACCCGGCTATCACCATAACCCGGGGCATCCTCTGCGTGCACCATATAAAAGTGACCCGGCTATCACCATAACCCGGGGCATCCTCTGCGTGCACCATATAAAAGTGACCCGGCTATCTCCATAACCCGGGGCATCCTCTGCGTGCACCATATAAAAGTGACCCGGCTATCACCATAACCCGGGCATCCTCTGCGTGCACCATATAAAAGTGACCCGGCTATCTCCATAACCCGGGGCATCCTCTGCGTGCACCATATAAAAGTGACCCGGCTATCACCATAACCCGGGGCATCCTCTGCGTGCACCATATAAAAGTGACCCGGCTATCACCATAACCCGGGCATCCTCTGCGTGCACCATATAAAAGTGACCCGGCTATCTCCATAACCCGGGGCATCCTCTGCGTGCACCATATAAAAGTGACCCGGCTATCACCATAACCCGGGGCATCCTCTGCGTGCACCATATAAAAATGACCCGGCTATCACCATAACCCGGGCATCCTCTGCGTCCACCATATAAAAGTGACCCGGCTATCACCATAACCCGGGCATCCTCTGCGTGCACCATATAAAAGTGACCCGGCTATCTCCATAACCCGGGCATCCTCTGCGTGCACCATATAAAAGTGACCCGGCTATCACCATAACCCGGGGCATCCTCTGCGTGTACCATATAAAAGTGACCCGGCTATCTCCATAACCCGGGGCATCCTCTGCGTGCACCATATAAAAGTGACCCGGCTATCTCCATAACCCGGGGCATGCTCTGCGTGCACCATATAAAAGTGACCCGGCTATCACCATAACCCGGGCATCCTCTGCGTGCACCATATAAAAGTGACCCGGCTATCACCATAACCCGGGGCATCCTCTGCGTGCACCATATAAAAGTGACCCGGCTATCACCATAACCCGGGGCATCCTCTGCGTGCACCATATAAAAGTGACCCGGCTATCTCCATAACCCGGGGCATCCTCTGCGTGCACCATATAAAAGTGACCCGGCTATCACCATAACCCGGGGCATCCTCTGCGTGCACCATATAAAAGTGACCCGGCTATCACCATAACCCGGGGCATCCTCTGCGTGCACCATATAAAAGTGACCCGGCTATCACCACAACCCGGGGCATCCTCTGCGTGCACCATATAAAAGTGACCCGGCTATCACCATAACCCGGGGCATCCTCTGCGTGCACCATATAAAAGTGACCCGGCAATCACCATAACCCGGGGCATGCTCTGCGTGCACCATATAAAAGTGACCCGGCTATCACCATAACCCGGGGCATCCTCTGCGTGCAGCATATAAAAGTGACCCGGCTATCACCATAACCCGGGCATCCTCTGCGTCCACCATATAAAAGTGACCCGGCTATCTCCATAACCCGGGGCATCCTCTGCGTGCACCATATAAAAGTGACCCGGCTATCACCATAACCCGGGGCATCCTCTGCGTGCACCATATAAAAGTGACCCGGCTATCTCCATAACCCGGGCATCCTCTGCGTGCACCATATAAAAGTGACCCGGCTATCACCATAACCCGGGGCATCCTCTGCGTGCACCATATAAAAGTGACCCGGCTATCACCATAACCCGGGCATCCTCTGCGTGCACCATATAAAAGTGACCCGGCTATCACCATAACCCGGGGCATCCTCTGCGTGCACCATATAAAAGTGACCCGGCTATCACCATAACCCGGGGCATCCTCTGCGTGCACCATATAAAAGTGACCCGGCTATCACCATAACCCGGGGCATCCTCTGCGTGCACCATATAAAAGTGACCCGGCTATCACCATAACCCGGGCATCCTCTGCGTGCACCATATAAAAGTGACCCGGCTATCTCCATAACCCGGGGCATCCTCTGCGTGCACCATATAAAAGTGACCCGGCTATCTCCATAACCCGGGGCATGCTCTGCGTGCACCATATAAAAGTGACCCGGCTATCACCATAACCCGGGGCATCCTCTGCGTGCACCATATAAAAGTGACCCGGCTATCACCATAACACGGGGCATCCTCTGCGTGCACCATATAAAAGTGACCCGGCTATCTCCATAACCCGGGCATCCTCTGCGTGCACCATATAAAAGTGACCCGGCTATCACCATAACCCGGGGCATCCTCTGCGTCCACCATATAAAAGTGACCCGGCAATCACCATAACCCGGGGCATCCTCTGCGTGTACCATATAAAAGTGACCCGGCTATCACCATAACCCGGGCATCCTCTGCGTGCACCATATAAAAGTGACCCGGCTATCTCCATAACCCGGGCATCCTCTGCGTGCACCATATAAAAGTGACCCGGCTATCACCATAACCCGGGCATCCTCTGCGTGCACCATATAAAAGTGACCCGGCTATCACCATAACCCGGGCATCCTCTGCGTCCACCATATAAAAGTGACCCGGCTATCTCCATAACCCGGGCATCCTCTGCGTGCACCATATAAAAGTGACCCGGCTATCACCATAACCCGGGCATCCTCTGCGTGCACCATATAAAAGTGACCCGGCTATCACCATAACCCGGGCATCCTCTGCGTCCACCATATAAAAGTGACCCGGCAATCACCATAACCCGGGCATCCTCTGCGTGCACCATATAAAAGTGACCCGGCTATCACCATAACCCGGGCATCCTCTGCGTGCACCATATAAAAGTGACCCGGCAATCACCATAACCCGGGGCATCCTCTGCGTGTACCATATAAAAGTGACCCGGCTATCTCCATAACCCGGGGCATCCTCTGCGTCCACCATATAAAAGTGACCCGGCAATCACCATAACCCGGGGCATCCTCTGCGTGCACCATATAAAAGTGACCCGGCTATCTCCATAACCCGGGCATCCTCTGCGTCCACCATATAAAAGTGACCCGGCAATCACCATAACCCGGGGCATCCTCTGCGTGCACCATATAAAAGTGACCCGGCTATCACCATAACCCGGGCATCCTCTGCGTGCACCATATAAAAGTGACCCGGCAATCACCATAACCCGGGGCATCCTCTGCGTGCACCATATAAAAGTGACCCGGCTATCTCCATAACCCGGGGCATCCTCTGCGTGCACCATATAAAAGTGACCCGGCTATCACCATAACCCGGGCATCCTCTGCGTGCACCATATAAAAGTGACCCGGCTATCTCCATAACCCGGGGCATCCTCTGCGTGCACTATATAAAAGTGACCCGGCTATCACCATAACCCGGGGCATCCTCTGCGTCCACCATATAAAAGTGACCCGGCTATCACTATAACCCGGGGCATCCTCTGCGTGCACCATATAAAAGTGACCCGGCTATTACCATAACCCGGGCATCCTCTGCGTGCACCATATAAAAGTGACCCGGCTATCTC